>NC_141159.1:12149445-12449445 GCF_053477565.2 Lygodium microphyllum | reverse complement strand
TGGTCGTGGGGGTCTCTATCGGTGGCTCTGTAGTTGTAGAAGGCGTACGATGGCCCTTGCTGAAAGTAGTTACTATGCACAGATTGCCTACAGCAAGATGGATGCGATCTAGGTTGTAGTCCAAATTACAGCTTGTTTACTTTTTGAAAGTGTGGCCTAGTAGTGATTTACCACTGGTCCCCTTAGTGTTTGGTAACACATAAAAGATGACTGGGATGCTTTCAGACTCGATGGAGACAACCACTTGGCATTTTCCTAAGAGAGAGTAAGTGTTTCCCCCAAATGGGCTAAGTTTCGCATTTGTGGGCTGTAATTTAGGCTGACCAATGTGTGTCTAATGGTCATGCGTCAAGATATTACGGTCGGCACCTTCGTTGATCAAGGCATTAAAAGAATATGTTTGTTCTGCGGTGACCGTGATTCGTAGGTAGGCGGGTGCTATTGCTTCTTTATCTTGATCTATTAGTTTGGTAATTGTGGCCATGCAGACGTTGACAGGGGCTTCATGCATAGGTGGCTCGTGCAATGGATGGGAAGGAGGATAGTACTTTTTCATGCGACTACCATTGAAGAAGCCTATTCCTTCCCCTTCGAGCATCTCCAACTCGACATTGCCCGTTCTACTAATTGCACGCACTCGGAAAGGTCCCAGTCCTTGAAATTTCATTTTCTTTTTGTGACCTTTCACCGAGTAGAGTAGGACAAGGTCTCCTTGATCAAAGTTGCGCTGGTTGAAATGCTTGTCAAACCACATCTTTCGTCGTGCCTTCTCACAGATCAGAGAGTGGGTGGCTAAAAATCAGTTCTCCGTGAGACGCTCTAACTCCATTAAGTGGTTAGTCCAAGCCTCTCTTCCCTCCCAATGCTCCTGAGCTGCTATTCTTAAGCTAGGGACAAAGAACTCTAAAGGTAGAATGGCCTCCATTCTGTAGGTCAGCCTAAAGGGCGTTTGTTCGACAGCCATCTTATAAGCTATTCGATAGGCCCACAAGGCCACCATCAATTTATTATCCCAGTCTCTTCATGATGTGGATACTATCTTAGTAAGCACGTTGACTAGGATTTTATTTGTGGACTCTGCTTGGCCATTTTCCTGAGGGTAGTAGGGAGAGGACCTTCTATGAATGATTAGAAAGGTTGAGAGTAGGTGGGATATCACTTCATTAATGAAGTGCGTGCCTTGATCACTCACTAGTTCGATTGGACAACCAAACCGTGAAAAGACCTCCTCCCACAAGAACTTTGCAGTGGTTCTAGTATCGTTCTTTCTAGTAGCTCTTGCCTCCGCCCACTTCGTCAAGTAATCTATTGCCACAATGATGTAGCATGCTTTTGGGAGTATTGCGCTGTAGGACTGATAGGTCTGATGAAGTCAATGCCCCATTTTTCGAAGGGCTGTCGCACTATTACGGGGGTCAACTCCATCTTATCTTTGCGCATGGGCACCTTAGTCCTCTGGCATTCATCGCAGTGTTTGATGAACTTAGCGGCGTCATGGAATAGGGTGGGCCACCATAGTTGGGATTGTAGCACCTTACGGGCAGTCGTGTCGTATCCCCACTAAAGTGCCCGCCAGCTATCCCGCCATGCGCCTCTCTCAATACATCGTGCATCTCGTGCTCACACACACTTTACGCAACAACCCATCCTGTCCCAACCTATAGAGTTGGCCAGCGATCAGTTGGTATGGCTAGATTTTTAAGATAAGTCTCCTTAGCCTGGATTTCTCAATAGGTCTCTCAGACAGACCGTTCTCTAGCACTTAGACTATATCATCGGCCCAATATGGCATCAAATCAGCCCTAAACAAGTTTCCTTTGTTAGACAGGCCAAAGAGATGTGCATCCAGTAAGTCGTCAGGTATGCCTTGTCCAGCAGCTTCCCCTGTGGGTATGCGAGACATCTGATCTGCCATGTAGTGCTGCTTTCCCTTACGTACAACCACCGAGAAATCAAACTGCAACAGGAGAAGTAACCATCTCGCTATGCGACTTGTAGCGCACGGTTTGTTCACAAGATACAGCAAGGCTTGTTCACATGTAGTGCTGCTTTCCCTTACGTACAACCACCGAGAAATCAAACTCCAACAGGAGAAGTAACCATCTCGCTATGTGACCTATAGCGCATGGTTTGTTCACAAGATACAGCAAGGCTTGATGGTCAACGAAAAAGACGAAGGGTGTGGCCAATAGATAATACCTAAATTTCTTTACAGCAAACACCATGGCTAGCCCTTTCCTTTCTGTAGTGGAATAGTTCATCTCCATTTCGGTGAGCTGCTTGCTGGCAAAGCTCAAAGGGTAATCAAGATTATGTTCACCATGCTGGCATAGAACAGCTCCAATAGCAAACTTAGAGGCATCTATGTGTACATGGAATGTTACACTCGAGTCTGGGGCTCGTAAGATTGGTGCAGTGGCAAGAGCCTTCTTTAACTGTTCATACGTGTGTTGGCATTCCTCAGTCCACTCGAATACAATCAGCAGCTTGTACAATGGTCTAGCAATCAATGCGCAGTTCAGTACAAAGCGTCGGTAGTATCCCATGTGGCCTAAGAAACATTGAACGCCCTTATAGTTAATGGGTGGTGGGAGGTCGACAATGACCATGACTTTTGAGAAGTCAGTGGCAATGCCATTCCTTGACACTACGTGCCCTAGGATGCATCCATGCTTCACCTAGAACTGGCACTTCAAGGGGTTCAACGAGAGTTTGTATAACCGACATCATTTGAAGACAACTCTTAACCTCTCTAAGTATTCGGCCCAATTAGAGTGTATGCACAAGTCATCTATGAACACCTCTAACTCGCATCGTAGGTGTACATTAATCGTTGGAAGGTTGTAGGTGCATTCATTAGCCCAAAGGGTATAATAATGTAGGCGAATACACCCCACTCCATGGAGAAGGCAGTCTTATGCCTATCGTCAGGGTGCACTTGCACTTGATTATAACCAGAGAAACCATCCAAGAAGCTGTAAGCTTCTTTGCCTGCCACCCTCTCCAACATGTGCTCGGTATATGGCAAGGGATAGTTATCCCTCTTCATAGCGGCATTAACCTTCTTGTAATTCATGCACACCTGAATTTTACCATTCTTTTTCATAAAAATCACTATGGGCAATACCCAATCCGTGTGCTCGATCTCATATATAAATCCCACCTTTATGAGCTTATTGACTTCTTCCTTCACTGCATGGGCATGTTTGGGATTCATAGGGTAAGGTCACTGCTTCGTTGGCACCGCTTCTGGAACCATTGGAATATTATGGGTCACAACCCTAGGATTGACTCCTCTCAGTTCCTCCAAGGACTAGGCAAACACATCGACATACTCTCACAGGAGAGCAACCAGTCTAGCCTCCTCCTCCTTGGTCAAGTCGGCAGCGATGAACACAAGTCAAGGCTTCTTGCCTTCCCCTGCCAGGTCAAGGCTTCTTGCCTTCCCCTGCCAGGTCGACTTCCTTGACCCTGGCGGGTCCCTCAATTGGTTCACTGGCTTGCCCTTGTCTCTTTGCTCCTAGCAAAACCACCACTCTATCACCCTTCTTAAACTTCGTGAAGCGTTTGGGGAGGTCCTGCAGCTTCTTTTGCCTCTCTACTTTTGAGTCTTTAGTTTGCTTCCTAGCCTCCTCCCTTAACCGTCTGTGCCTTAAGTGGACTGGCAAGTCCCCTTTGGTGCATCTGACCTTAGAGGGTTGGGGTATGAAGGGGAGCTACAAGCTCTACCCCGAGACCTATGGACCACTTATTGCTCAAGTGTTTCGAACCGAACGGCCATGACTACCTCTCACATAGCTGACGCACAATGCCTACCTTACGAGGTTAGTGAGCTTACCTTGATGCTCGATCGAGTACCCTCCTCTTTCTTGCACACCGGTAGCTCCATGATCCTTGAGGCAAGCTCAAGCAACCTCTCTCCCATGAGCTTCATCCTCCATAGCCATGCGCGAGACAAGAGAAGAGAAGAGAGGAGGGGAAGATAAAGAGAGAAGATGGAGAGCTTCTTCTCCAAGATCCCTCACTCTCACACAATCACTCCCTCACTCCCTCACTCCCTCACTCCCTCACACTCTCTTAACCCTCTCTCAAGCACAAGCAAGAAGGCAAGAAACAAGAGAAGAAGAAGAAGAAGCTTTGGCCACACACAAGAATGATCTTCTCATTCACTTTTTGAACTTTATATACATGCCCTACTTTTCATGGGCGGTCATCCCCTTTTTTACATGGCCGGCCATTAGCCTAGGCCCATTTCTAATTTCCCACCGTTCTAATCTATCCTATTCCCAACTAATGCATACAATTTGCACAGGAGTGAGCTTGGTGCTCTTTTACAAGGATTCGAGAGCGCTTTCACACTTAATGGTGCACTTTTTACTCTTTTACTTTCCTTGGGCGACTCTAAGACTTCCTGAGGGTCATGCTCGTGCTTTTAATTTTCTCAGGGTCTAGTTATCGGTTAAGGCGCCTTTTTTTTCCTCTTGTCCTGCACCTTTTTCTATTTCCTTTTTTCCATTTCCCGCTCCTCTGTGCTGCAGTAAACATTACCCCCCTCCTAGCCAAGTGCCAGTCCCATGGCACTGTGGTGGGAAGTAGTGGGATAGATGATGCTGTTGCTAGGTGGAACTGGTGTGTAGATGACACTGATGCTTGTGAATGAGAGGTGATGGAGTTTGATGACGATGACTAGGAGAGATTCTGGCATGCTTTAGACTTCATGAAAATGCTTGGGATTTCACACACAGTTGTGGTTCCCATTCTGCGACGGCTGATAGAGGTTCCAATTGGCTGGTGGAAAATAGGTAGCTGATTATCCTTTGGTCAACAGAAACGCTTGATCAATAAGCAATCCCTTAGGAGAATGGTATTGGAGAGATTTATCCTGGAGAAACCCCCCTGAACTATGTCTTGACAAAGGTTTGCTTTGTCTTTGCATGGAAGATCTTTGTCTTTGTTTTGAAGATCTTGTTATCCTGAGGATCCTTGTCTTCGATTTGAAGATCTTCAACTTTGATTTCAAGATCTTCAGGTTTGATTTCAAGATCTTCAGTGCTGAGCTGCAGATCTTGAACCTTGCATTGAAAATCTTCAGGCTTGTGGAATCAATAAGCGATCCGTAGATCTTGAGGCGGTAGGCATGCATCTTTGGAAGATGAGGTTCCAAAATCTAAGCCAATGGCAGATCCATCACTGGGTTTTCCTTCTACTTGATTTGGTTCAGTCATGGCAGCCATCAGTAGGCGGATGATTGGCAACATGAAATCTGTTGAGCCATTTAAACCTTCGCAGCGAAGCTCCTGAAGTTGCAATAATGGAGTTATGTCCGACTCGTGGAAAAATTCCTTATCATTGGAGGATGTAGTGGATGATCTTCTTCAGCCAAGCAGCGAGTTCTTGAAACACAAACATAACCTGCAAGAAAAGTTGTGCACTTCCTAGGGGGTGTGTCTGTCTCACTGTGTAGTGCATGGTGCCCGTGCCAGTGGAACTAGGAGATGGGTCTAACCTTGGGTAAGCCCTTGGTAATGTCCCACACTTGAGGACCCAGTTCGTGCGTTGTTGGAGGTGCGGTGCAAAACTTAGGGTGACAGGTCTAAAAGTCCTGCCCTTGATGTGCCCTAAGTGTGAAGTGGGGAAGGGGCTAGGGAGAACCCTAGATGCAGTGAGTGTGGTGCACAATAACAATGAAGGGAGACTGCAAGCACATGTGAAGTGTTTTCCTTGTTAACTTGCTTAGTAGTAGATTCATCTTTCAGCTTTGCTATTTTTTGCTCTTGTCTTTCTCTCCAGTCACCTTGTCTTTATTTCCTTGTGGCTTTTTCTCTCTTTGCTTTTTTTTTTTTTTTTTGGAGAATGAGAGAGGGAGTACAATTGTCAAGGCATATCACACCCATTTAATCACAGGGCGGTCGCAGGCATTGACCGCATCATTAACCTAGTCATAGCTCTACTATCTATTCCTAGGTTGATATAAAAGAAGAGTGGGGGGAGATGGGCTTCCTCTACTGTGGGTTTTTGGAGAAGCAGGAATTTGATAAGTCGAAGGTAATTACAAGTGGTCAAAAACGCTGGATCTGGGCAGGAAGAGAAGTCTGCAAGGAAACGATTTATAGAAGGAAGTATATCTTCTAACCTAAACACTAAGAATTCCTTAGGGCTCCTAGCATTTACATTATATAATTTTGGGAAGTCATAATCCCCATGCAAGTCTCTATCATAGTCTCTCCATGCCTACGGGGGTAGGCCATGTAGATAGAATCATTGCACTCTTCGAGGAGTGAACTACAAAAGGCGGTCCATGCATCAAAATTGGTGTCCCAAATCCTCCTCCGCCATTTCGGCTGTGCCTTGTAGCCTTGGACGGTTTTGGGAACCAGATTGACCTTATCTTCCCAGTAATCCTGTGGTTCTTGTCGCCACCTAGTTATTATCAGGCTCCTCTCTTCAATCCACTTGTTTGCAAGTTCATTAGCCAGATCCTTGATCTTGGCTAAGACTCCTAGAGGCAGGGCCCGGTCCAGAGAGCGTGGGAAAGCAAATGAGAGCTCAAACGACCTTTTCTGGAACTCTCACTGACGCCAGATGACCAACTCCTGGGGCCAGTCTACAGGATGTGCATCACCTCTCAGTGGCATGGGCTCTTCAGGAAGTTGTCTTAGAATTGTGCGTGCTCGGCGTTGGGCCTCCTCAGCTAATTCTTGTCTTCTCCTCCTTGTTGCAACTATACGCTCAGGCAGATGGGCATCTGCAAGTTCTTCCTGGGAGATCGAGTTGAGGTGGACTCGGCATTCTTTGTTGCTCTTCTTCATCACCTTGCTCGAAATACGGACCCTCTTTGACATGTCGCTCAACCACAGATGGGATGACTGGCGGCGGCGGTGGTGGCTATTCATGCTCCTCAAAACCTAGCTCCTTGAACTCAGTAGTGGAAAGGCCCGTACAACGTAAGTAGTGGAATTGTTGCTCCTTAGTGATCCCTGTACTCGTTGGGAGCTCCCGCTCTTGAAGACCATATCTTAGAGCTCGGGTGGTCAGCTCCAATTTTCTTTTCACCTTTTCCACTGGATCATCGCCCTCAGCTTGTGTGACATTGAGTACCATGTTGAGGAAGGCCTACCGCTGTGTTTTAATAGTTATTTCGGTAGCTTCAACCCTGGCTTCTACAAGCACCCTTTCGCATTCTGCCACTGCCAAGCGTTCGGTCAAGTCTCTCACCCTGTCAAAATTATTCCTTTCCCAATCCATAGCTCTTTCTTCCATCCTTTTTCTCTCTTCCTCCAGTTGGCTTGCCAGGGTGGTCACTACCTATTCCTGCTCATTTGTTAAAAACCACAACTGGTTCCTTTCTCTTAACTTTTGAGCCAGCTGCTCTTCAGCAATCCCTTTGGCTTGATCTACAATGCTGAGCCTTTGTTGCACCTCGACCAGTACTTCTGATTTTTCCTGCACCAACTGCTCTTGGCTTTGGATCTCAGCCAAGGAATAGCCTTTTTTTATTGAAAGCCATGGGCATGAGGGCCTTTACATCTTCCTGGGAGGTCTCCAACGCATCTTGTAATCTTTGCGCTTCATCTTGTAGCCGTTTTGCTTCTGCTGCTGAGACTCTTGGCCCTTCACTCTTCAAAAACTTGATTTCACTTATTAATATGTTTTGTTCTTCTAGCTCCTGCCACAAACGGAGCTCCATGATATGTTCTTGTGGTGTACTGGCTTCACCTTCCTGAACTTCCTATCTTAGCGTTTCCACTTGAGCGACCTTTTGCTGTAGATCATTGTATTGCTGCACTAGTAGCTTTAGACTCCTTTGCTCTGCCACCAGGTTCTGCTCTTCGTCTTCTAGCCTTTGTCTAAGGCGGCTTTCGTTGTCCTGGGTTTCCTTTGTTTTTGCTACTAGCTAGTCCTGTAGGGCCTTCATTTCTCTTCGTCGGTCGGCTCCTTGCCTTGAGACTTCTAGCCTAAGAGCAGCTGATGTTTCTTTTTCTTTTTCTAGCTCCATCAAGGCCACTTTCTTCTCTTCCTTCGCCTTGTCTAGTTGTGCCTGTAGCTCAGCCACGTATGCATCATAGTCAGTGTCGGCAGGCATGGGAGTATGGGGTGTGGTGGTTGATGCCTCCAACCTTTGTCTTTTAGGGTCTTGCCGTGACTCTGCATCTGCGACAGTGGGCCTTTTCAATCCGGTTTCTGGCACGATCTCAGCCACTTTGCTCACTAGCATTTGCATCATGTTCATTAGCTGTGTCGTGTCGAGGGGAGGTGTGGATTGTGTGGTGGTTGTAGTCATGGTTTCAGTCGTTGCAGGCACAAAAGAGGAAGGAAGTGGATGTAGTAGGGACTTGCCCTTTCCTACAGCCACTGGAGCTACTTCCACACTTGAACTAGCTTTGGCTTTATGACGAGGGCTCATAGGTATCGAGCTCTCCACCCCCGTGAGTCTCTTCCACAGATCTTCATGTAGCCTCTGCCAACTCTGCTAGCTCCTTCAGTATCTGCTCTTCAGCTTCTTCTTCCGCCCTTCTTTTCCTATCCTCTTCTGCCTTCTTTGATTCTTCTCTTATCTTTGCAATCTCTTCCTCCTCTTTCCTCCTTCTTTCTTCCTCAGCCCTCCTAGACTCTCTTTGAGCCCTCGATTTCAGCTCGTTCTTCTTTGCTTAATTCTTCTTTCCTTTACTTCTGTCTCCTATCCCCTTTCTTTTGTCCTTCTGGTTTGCTTGCTTGTGTAGGCGGCACCTCCTGTTCTCCCTTTTCACTTATCGTTCTTTCACTTGATTCTTCTCCTTCGTGGTGAGGTGGGCTTTGATGCCGTGGGCGTTGATGTGTAGCTTGCTCTTCCATGACTCCAGCATCCTTCATTGCTTCATTTATGATGGTTGTCAAAACACCACCATATCTAATTGTGGCTGCCTTTGAGGCAGGTTTCTTCCTTGTGGAGCGTACTGTTGAAGCAGGGGATTCTCCTCCTGCTGGCGCTTCCGCTGGAGTGAGAAGGGCAACTGAGCTTTGAATGGTTTTTTACACGAACCCATTTCAGTCTACCTCCTCAGGGACTCCTGCTCTGATGCTTTCTAACAAAGGGACCCCGATCATGCTCATCAATGCGTTGTACCTTTGGCCCGAGAAGAGTGTGTGGATCATCTTCGCTTGCACCTTCACTGTTGGATCCGGGATGTCAGCCAAGCTGATTCCATCCACTATGTGCACCTCTTCTTTCTTTACCCCCAGCATGGCGTAAACATTCCTTCTCGGCCGCCTCTCTTTCTTGGGTACGAGCCCCAAGGCCTTCTCTACGATTGCCGCATTAAGGGGCACTTCAACTCTTCTTTACTGCTCCCCTATCCTCATTGTGACAGTGCCATAGTTCCTGCCCTTGTCAAAGTTCCTCAGAAATTCAGCACACATGCTGTAATCCACGGCCTGCCCCACCTTTTCCACATACTTATGGAGATGGCATCTGTCCACCAATTCTTTGAATGTAGGTTCCTCCAAGATGGCCTCATCCAGGTTCAGCGTGTGCTTGAAGGTGAATTGATTGAATCCTCGTGTCTCGACGCTGATGCCGAACATGGTCATCTCTTCTTCAGAAAATGGGAGTTTGCCCCCTTTGTCTTGTCCTGCCATGGTGGTTACCTGTCAACACACCATGCCAACATTAATGCTTAAAAATCGGCTTATTTCTAACAAAACTCAATTTTGAGAGAAAAATGTATGTGTCAAAAATTGGTATACTTGCTTAGAGGCTTAAATTTTAGAGACAGGCTCACAACAGCAATTGCTGTTGTTTTCCCTTTGCAGTATCTTCCATTGAAACTCAATTAATCATAACATTCTGCTAGATAACATGACTCTCATTTTGCTCTGCTCTTGCTCACATTACTCCCCCCGTCTTGGATCTTTCAGGGAATCCTTCCTAGGATTAGCACAGGAAGTACGAGGCAAATGCCGTTTTTCGTGGATTGACTTACTTAGCCAATAACCAATCATAGAAGCTTGGATTGTATTCGAGTTGGGCATGGCAATCAAGAGCAGATGGTTGGATGGAGATTTGGGAGATGTAGGTCAAGACATTGTGAAAGAGATCTCCAGTATTAAGGCGGCTTGCAACATGTAATTCCTCTTCCGTAAGGAATTGGTCAATGTAAGGGTGAGCGAGCACATGGTCGTCTAAATGCTGGTTGCGGGTGATGGCCAAAACCCTAAATGAGATAGGTGCCACATAAGTAGGGTCATATTTGATGGTTTTAACTGCCCTGCATTGCTCAGCATTGGCCATTATCCGGCAACCTTTTTTCTCCCATTGGATTCTTAGAGCAAACCACTGCTGCAAGAACGTGGAAGGTGAGCTTGTCATCTGCGTGAGCTCTTGCAACTTGTGCTCAGGAACAGAACAAGGAGGCTTACGATATGAAGTGATTAGTCTTTTGAGGGCAGCTTGCTCCTTTGAGATTTCGTCGTTTGCTATCAGTTCAGCAGCAATTTTGGGGAATTTACCGGTCATAAGTTCGTATTCTTCCCAAGTGCATGGTAATGCACGAACATCCGAAGCAAGTGTTTTGTCAAGAAGACCTATGTCTAGCCTCTCATAACTTCTAGCAAATGTAGTGAAAGTTTTGTCCAACATCTTGATGCAGGTTACTAAGTCATCCCCAGAAGTCGTGGCGAGGTCTTTAGCCAAGGAAAGGAAAGGTCGTACCACGTAGGAAGGTTTAAGACCTACTGGTGGGAATGATGCAAATGGATTGGATAGTAGTGACTCCATCATTGGTGTCACAGGTGTGGCTTTGCACTCCAAAACACTTTGAGGTGTTGTAGGAAGCCCTGGGGGCATGGGAGTTGTGTTGGGTTGTGAGTGAGCAGTCATGGGGGTATCTAAGTTCTCTGGATTAGGTAATTCTAAGGCTTGTGGCGTTTGCTTTGGTCGATAGATGAGCTGGGGCTTACTAGCTCAGCGGGCAATGGTTTGCTGACTATGCGCTGGGCACCATGTGTGCAAGCCTCCCTCACTGGGGTGAGATTGCTTATAGATGAGCTTTTAAACTTGCCATTTTTAGGCACCCAAATCCAGGGGTTTCTCTCGTAGTATCCTTGTGCTCGCAAGAGATCTTTGGGGATCCATCACGGCGTGGTTGTGTGTCTATGTCGATAGCGTCTAGACTACCTCTTAGGCCGTGATGGGTGGCTGATTATTTTGGTGTTTAGAATCACGTTTGGGTGGTCTACCCGGATGTGGTCTTTGCCGTTTTGGCACCCATATAAGCTTGGACTCCTTGGTCTTGTGAGCACTCTTGGTGGGTTTGGGCCTAGGGTCGAGAGCCTGGCATGAGGCCTTATTTTTCTTTTGTTTAGACTTGGGCTGAAGCATGGTCGTAGGGGTTTCTACCAGTGGCTTTGTAATGGTGGAGGAGTCAGGATAGCCTTTGCTGAAAATCGTCACTATACGCACATTGCATATAGCAAGATGAATGCGGTTTAGGTTGTAATCCACATTACAGTTTGTTTACTTCTTGAAAGTACGACCTAATAGTGACATATTACCGGCTCCTTTAATGTCAGGCAACACATGGAAGAAAGCTGGTAAACTTTCAAACTCGATGGAAACGACTACTTGCACTTCCCTAGGAGTGAATAAGCATTACCCCCAAACGGGGTGAGTTTGGCATTAGTGGGCTGTAGTTTCGATTGACCAATGCGTGTCCAATGGTCATGCGTCAAGATGTTGTAGTCGGCACCTTCATCAATCAAGGCATCGAAAGAATACGTCGCTCCTGCTGTGATTGTGATTCGTAGATACGCCAGTGCCACTGCTTCTTCGTCCTGATCTGTAAGGTCGGTTATAGTAGCCATGCATATGTTCATTGGGGGTTCTAGCATGGGTGGCTCATGTAATGGATGGGAAGGAGGATAGTACTTCTTTATGCGGCTGCCATTAAAAAAGCCTATTCCTTTGCCTTCAAATGTCTCTAACACAACATTCCCTGTTCTACCAATCATGTGTACTCTGAAAGGCCCTAGCCCCTGAAACTTCATCTTCTGTTTATATCCTTTTACAGAGTATAGCAGAACAAGGTCCCCTTGTTCAAAGTCTCGCTGTTTGACATGTTTGTCAAACCATATCTTTCGTCGAGCCTTCTCACAAATCAGAGAGTGAGTGGCGAGGAGTCGGGTCTCCGTTAGGCACTCTAACTCCACTAAGCGATTGGTCCAAGCCTCTCTTCCCTCCCAACGCTCCTGGACTGCAATCCTTAAGCTAGGGATGAAGAATTCTAAGGGTAAAATGGCTTTAGTTCCGTACGTCAGCCTAAAAGGCATCTGTCCTACAGCCGTTTTATAAGCTGTGCGATAGGCCCACAAGGCCGCCATTAGCTTGTTGTCCCAGTCACTTCTTGAAGTAGACACTACCTTTGTAAGCACGTTGACTAAGATTTTATTCATGAATTTGGCTTGGCCATTAGCCTGAGGGTAATAGGGAGAGAACTTCTGATGAATTATTAGGAAGATAGAGAGTAGGTGGGAAATCACCTCATTAATGAAGTGCATGCCTTGGTCGCTTACAAGTTCGATTGGACAGCCAAACCGTGAAATGACCTGCTCCCACAAGAACTTTGCAGTGGTTCTAGCATCATTCTTCCTCATGGCTTGTGACTCTGCCCACTTCGTTAGATAATTGGTTGCCACTATGATGTAGCGAGCTTGGGAATATTGTGCCGCAGGACTGATAGGTCCAATAAAATCGATGCCCCATTTTTCAAAGGGTTGTCGGGCTATGGCAGGGGTCAACTCCATCTTGTCTTTCTACAGAGGCACTTTGGTCCTTTGGCACTCATCGGAGTGCTTTACGAAATTAGCTATATCGCGGAAAAGGGTGGGCCACCATAGTTGGGATTGTAGCACCTTTCGGGCTGTTGTGTCCCCGCTAAAGTGTCCTCTAGCGATTCCGCCATGTGCTTCTTTCAATGCATCGTGCATCTCGTGCTCACATACGCATCTGCGCAATAAACCATCTTGTCCCAACCTGTAGAGTTGCCCGACTATCAGTTGGTATGGCTAAATTTTCAGGATAAGTCTTCTCAGCCTGGCCTTCTCAATGGGTCTCTCAGGTAGTCCACTCTCTAGCATTTGCACTATGTCATCGGCCCAATACAGCGTCAGATCAGCTTTAAACAATTCTCTCTTGCTAGACAGGTTAAAGAGATGAGCATCCGGTAAATCGTCAGGTATGCCTTGTCCAGCGGCTTCTCCTGTGGGTATGCGGGACATGTGGTCAGCCATGTAATGCTACTTTCCTTTGCGTACAACCACAGAGAAGTCAAACTCCAGTAGAAGGAGTAACCATCTAGCTATGCGTCCCGTAGCGCAAGGCTTGTTCACAAGATATAGCAAGGCTTGATGGTCAACAAAGAAGACAAAGGGAGTGGCCAACAGGTAATGCCTAAATTTCTTTACCGCAAATACCATGGCCAACCCCTTCCTTTCTGTCGTGGAATAGTTCATCTCGGTCTATGTGAGCTGCCTACTGGCAAAACTCACCGGGTAATCTAAGTTATGTTCACCAAGCTGGCATAGCACGGCTCCAATTGCGAACTTAGAGGCGTCTATGTGTACATGAAACATTATGTTCCAGTCTGGGGCTCGTAAGATTAGTGCAGTAGTAAGAGCCTTTTTCAACTCCTCATATGCGCATTGGCATTCCTCAGTCCACTCGAACACTATCAATAGCTTGTACAATGGTCTAGCAATTAGTGCGTAATTTAGTACAAAGCGTCGATAATATCCTGTGTGTCCTAAGAAGCACTGAACTCCCTTGTAGTTATCGGGTGGCGGTAAGTCAACAATGACTTTGACTTTAGAAAAGTCAGTGGCAATGCCGTTCCTTGACACTACGTGCCCTAAGATGCATCCGTGTTTCACCCAGAACTGGCACTTTAAGGGGTTCAACGAGAGGTGGTACAACCTACACCTTTCAAAGACAGCTCTCAGTTTCTCTAAGTGTTCGGCCCAACTAGAGTGTATGCATAAGTCGTCTACAAACACTTCCAGTTCGCGCCTAAGCATGTCCTTAAAGATAGTGCACATTAGGCATTGAAAAGTCACAGGTGCATTCGTCAGCCCAAAAGGCATGACAATGTAGGCGAATACACCCCATTCCATGGCAAAGGCAGTCTTGTGCCTGTCATCGGGGTGCACTTGCACTTGATTATAGCCCGAGAAACCATCCAGAAAACTGTAGGCTTCTTTACCTGCTACCCTCTCAAGCATGTGCTCGGTGTAAGGTAAAGGATAGTTTTCCCTCTTTGTAGCGGTATTCACTTTCTTGTAGTTCACGCACACTCGGATTTTTCCATTTTTCTTCATGACAATCATGATAGGTGATACCCAGTCCGTGTGCTCGATCTCATATATGAATCCTGCCCTCATGAGTTTATCAATCTCCTCTTTTACTGCATGGGCGTGTTTGGGATTCATGGGGTAAGGTCGTTGTTTCGTTGGCACTGCATTAGGGACCATTGGGATATTATGAGTCACAACCCTAGGGTCAAATCCCTTAAGTTCATCCAATGTCCAGGCAAATACATCAATGTACTCTTGCAAGAGTGCAACAAGTTTGGTCTCCTCATCCTCCGTCAAGTCATCTGCAATGAATACAGGTCTTGGCTTTTCACCTTCCCCAGCCAAGTTATCTTCCTTGACTTTGGCGGGTCCCTCGATCGGTTCACTAGTTTGGCCTTGTCTTTTCGCACCTAGCAGAATCACCACTCTGTCACCCTTTTTAAATTTTGTAAACCGTTTGGGTAGATCCTGCGGTTTCTTTTGCCTTTCTGCTTCTGAGTTCTTTACTTGCTTCCTGGTCTCCTCCTTTAGCCTCCTGCGCCTTAGGTGGATTGGCAAGTCTCCCTTGGTGCATTTGACTTTAGAAGGTTGTGGTATCTCGGGATCACTCTCAATGCTGACTTCCGACTCTGAGTTAAACTCGCATCCCTCACTTAAGGAAGGTGTTTCCCCAAGGTCGTAGTTTAGTAGGTGCATCCGTCTTGAGCACTGGGATTACCCATGGTCGTGCCACTCCGGCTTGCTCGTAATCCACAGGTCCTATGTGTTCTAGCCAGGATCTGTCACACTCCATTCGCATGACTCCTTTTTCGTTCTGGCTGGTCTTTCCTCTCCTAGGCCTCGAGTCTGCCCTGATTTGTTCTATCGCTTTTCCTTCCGTGTCGTACTCTATTGTATCTATCTCTTCTTCACTCTCCTCTCCCGTAGAGCGACAGTCCTCATACTCCTCGTCATTAGAGTCTTGTCCTTCTGACTGCTCTTCATCACCTAAGCTTTCCTCTCCAGTCTCCTTGTCATCAGTAACTAAAGCCCAATTATATAACAGATTCAGGTCGTGGACCTTGGTCCATTTCCATTCTGGCTTAGCTAATAGATCACGTAGAGGTTTTAAGTTAGCAGCCAAGTTGCCTTCCAGTTTATTGGTCAGATACTCTACGATTTCCTGAAGCTCTAGTTTGTTGTTAGTGATATGGAACGGGGCTGGTTTGCCTGGGTTGAGTGAGCTTCCTGCCATCATGTAGAGTGGCACAATTGGCTCCTCAATTGGCATGGTTGCGGCTTTAGCAGCCTGCTGATATAGTTCTTCCTCATCCGAGAATGGTAGGTCAATGGTTGCCAAAACGTGCATCCAATCCCTCTCATCCTCAGGGCAAGGAATATATTTAGTGAGTGATCCATAGGGTTTGGTCATTTGAGTATCGCCTTTCAGCATAACTGAGATGGCATCTAGGTCAACAGGGGTCGTCTTCCAAGTGTCCATCTCTACCCTTACTACACTAGTTCTGTTCCCTAGGAAAATCAAACCATTGCCCCAGTCCTCAATGACACGCGCATTCCTTATCCAAGGTCAGTCTAATAGTATGTCGTAATCCACTCCCTTCATGACAATGAAGTTTACAGAAAACTGCACACCGGCAATCTTTACTGGCCAATTCTTTAAGACCCCGAATGGTCTTACCTTCATTCCATTTGCTAACGTGATGTTAAACCTGGCAGTCTCTACAGGAGGGTTTCCCCATGCCTCTAAGACTGCATGGCTTAGTACATTAACACCTACGCCTGTGTCTACAATTCCTTTTCGTGTCATATCTCCTAAGGCTAGGACGGGTAAAACTGCATGCATTTTAGTGCCTTCCCAAAAAGCATTGATGTGCAAAGACTTAGGAGTTGAGTGTAGAGTTAGACTTGGGATCTGTGTAACCGCATCATGATCTTGCGGATCAGCACCCGCAAGTCCTGTGTGTCCCTCCATCAAGTCTTTTAACTCCTGCCATAAGGAATGATTCTGCCTAAGCAAGTCTTCCAAGCTTAGAGTTACTGGAGTAGACAACAAGGTTGTGAGGAGGCTACTAGGCTCTTGTCTTCCCCTGAGACTAGCATTTCTAGGCCACGCGTTCTGTCTGTCCTGGCAAGTTTCCCCTTGGCCTTGCTGCTGAGTTGCCCCCAGTGGTGTAGGTATGCTCGCAGCTTGTGGTTTTGAAGGTGAGACTGGTGTGCTCACGCTGGAGAAATCGTCAATAGGATCTTCTAATATGGGTTTAGCATCCTTGAGGTGCTTTTGGGCATCCTTGACCCACTCCTTGACCTTAGCTATAGCCTCGAGCTGCTGTTTGGAATGGGGATATTCCCCTACCTTGGCACTCCCTAGCTCGGCTATCTTAGGACCTGAGGTCTCCGCCTCTGCGTCTATGACCCTCTTTCCCGTTACTAACATAGTCTCTTCCTCGGTTTTAAGAGTTATCTTTGCATCGGTTCTCTTTTTCTGTCTCCTCCGGCTTTTCTTTCCTATTGAGGTTGCGTCAAGGTTACTTGGCCCTGGCAAAGAGATGCCTGCCTGTTTTGTTTGAGCTCGCATCATAACATGTAGTGGGATGGGTGTATCCCCACTGTCAAATGTTTCCACTCCAAAAAGCCCCAAAGGCACCGATGGCATGTTGGCAGAGCTGGTTGATGGCTTCCGCCTAGGACAGTCAGGAAACAGATGTGTGATTCCACACTCTGTGCATCGGAGATCCACTTTGTCCTTGTTAGCTTGTTCTCGTTCTGGGCAGCGTGATGAAATGTGGCCTGGGTGGCTGCAAGTCCAGCATGTGACTGGATCTTGGCTTGGCCCTCCAAAGCCTCTGCCTCTTCCTCTTCCTAAAGCCATCACCGGCACCGGCCAATAGTCCATCAGGACTAGGTTGCCCTCCTCGTCATAGGATATATACGGGTTGACATATGTTTCTTCCTCATTAGGCTCCTCCACAAAGTGAACAGGAGCATCACTAGATGGATGGGTTACAAAAGGCCCTGGTGGTCTGGGTATACCAGTTGGGTTCATCTCCAGCCTAGGTACGGCAGGTCTTGAGTCAATCGGTGTTGGGAGAGCTAACTGGGCTCCCCTCCCAAAGAAATTGGGTGGCCTATTACCTAAGTATGGATGGTTGTACTGTTGCACGTATGGGAATCTCCTCGGCATTCTGTAATGCACTGCATCATGCCCGAATCTACCGTAATTTGAGCACGGACGAGATCTAGGATCTTGGCACTCAACAGGGAGGTGATTGCAGCTGCAGTATATACATTGTACATGCGATCTCACAGGCCAGCTCTTGCAACTGTGCAATCTCCATTCTCATTTCTTCCATCCCCTGGTCATGGTCTACACTCTTTCCCTTATCTTGCACACTAGCAGTTGCTTTTTCCCTCGAAGTAGTTGATCTCTCAGGGTCCCTCTGGCTTGCACTCTCTCGGTTGGTAGTCCTCATGCTACGTTCCCTGAGTTGATCATCTACGCGTATTGCCTCCTCGAAAACTCTAGCTAGCACGTCTCGTTGCAAGGTGGAGTTACTGGCCAAAGCCTTGTAGAGCTCCTCACTCCGAATCCCGTTCATGAACACTGCAGACACTGCCCTCTCGGTAGGTCGCTCATTGGCAAGGATTCTCTTGTAGAGGCTATGCACCTGAGTGACGTAATCCCTAACGTCTTCCTTCTCCCTTTGACTGATATTCATCAACCTATCGATGAGGTTATCCGAATACTATGCCTTCAAAAACCTCTTGATGAAGAGGCCCTTAAGGCGAACAAAGTTCGTACATTCTGCGCCATCTAGACTAGAATACCAGGTCCTCCCCTTATCGCCTAAGCACAGGCCGAAAGCTTGAGCTCACTGTGCGCAGGGTCAGTAAGACCGTTTGCCTCACATACTTGCTCGAACTGCTCCATGAAGCTGTACGGGTCACTGTTAGGTTCGTATCTAGCTAGTTGTTTTGCTATGGTGGGGATTCTAGCCTGCCCTTTAGCCCCTTGCGTGACTCCCAATCCCGATAGTAGCGCGGTGGCTAGGGCAGTAGAGCTCTATTCAATGGACGTATTGTCCAAGAGTCGCTTTGCTACTAGTTCGCTCAATGTCATGTCAGCCTCTACTACCCGTTCCCTCTCTACATTCGGTCCAGATTTGGCCGCTCCAACTAGGTCTCGCACTCGTCTAGCCTCGTACATATCTACGTCTTGCTGTAGCCTTCTAGCCCTTTGCTCATGGTTGTAGGCAATTATGCCTTCTAGCACTCTCTTGATTGCTCTTCTCTCTTCTTCCAGGTTTGCTATCACTTCCTCTACAGGTCTGCCATGGATCACGGTCCCAGTGAGTAGATCGTAGTTGTGGACCAGTTCCTGGACTGAGGTTGGAAATTCTCCTAATTCTAATTGGTCCTCTCCTCGTTTGCCTCTTGATCCCGACATTGTTTCTGCTTCCAGCTCCACGAGGTTGTCAATAAATCCAAGCAGCTCCGGCAGCTCCGCCTGCTGCAGTGTCCAATCATCTATATTGTTGCTTTCCGTGTCTTCGTGTCTTCTCCAAGTCCAACTAATACGGCACTCAGGCACCTGTCTTAGTCTTGGGGTCTTCTCCTACTAGTGGGTTCCTTAATGTTATTAGATATCCTGATGTGTTTCTTGTTATTTGAAAGCAGCTGCAATCCTTATTCACATGTTATGCTTAGTGCTTTCGTGGTGCTTGGTGCGAAAACAAGCTTTTCTCTTTTCTTGCAATGCAAACTTAGTGGAACACAAGAGTGAAGTGCTGATGCAGAAAGCGTTTAATGTGAACTCCACTCTGTTTCTCTCCACATTCTTAGCCTGGTTTGAGTTCTAAGCTCGGTTCCCAGCTATTCTATGGTCTTTTTGAAGGTCTGTGCTGCGTTTTCTATTCTGCTCTAAGTTCGATTGGTCTCTGAGGTTCTAATGGTCAAACTGGGTCTTGAGGGTGTTCAGGGTTGTGTCCTGAGGGTCAGGTCTGTGGCAGGGTCAACTAAAGATCCTTATTTTTCATTCTAACAGGATGGTCCGATTCCCAGAATCAGACAAGGCTGGTCTGACTCTAGTAGTCAGACGGTCCGATTCTTGCAATCGGACAGGGCTGGTCCGACTCTAGTAGTCGGACGGTCCAATTCTTGCAGTCGGACAGAGTGGTCCGAGTTCAGCAATAGGACAGGTTAGGTCCGATTCCTAAAGTCTGATGGTCCGACTATGATGGACAGTCCAAGTGTCACGTCGCACGTTTGATCGGGCTATTCGATTCTGGGAATCGGACAGGGTTGGTCCGACTCTAGTAGTCAGACGGTCTGATTCTTGCGGTTTGATTCTTGGAATCGGGCGGTCTGACTCCAGGACTCGGGTGGTCTGATTCTGGGAATCGGACCACTGAGACCTGGTCCGACTGCGTCTAGCGACAGGTGCGATTTCGATGCATTTTGATTCCACTTGACGCCTACTACACACAATCACAAGAGACTTTCCAGATATGATTAGGGAAGAAGCACCAGACTCACCTGGAGTAGCACAAATCGATGGCACCCAGAATTGTGATAGCGCTCCCTCTTCCTGGCAACCAGAAGCTCTCTCTCTCTCTCTCTCTCTCTCAAAGCTAACCAGTGAAATGAGGTTTGCCCTGGCCTCCCAAGCCTCTTAAGGTCCTTTCCTAGCACTGCAAAACCTTAAAGCCAGTTCCCTTTTCCTTGTTTTACCCAGAAATTTGAATTTGGTCCCCTGGTTCCAGCAGCAGCCAAAACCTTCTATTTTCTCTTTTCTTAACCTAATCTAACCTTAATCTAGTGCAGCCAAAATGCAAAATAGAGATGCAGAATGGTAGTCCTACACTAATGCTTCCAACAAACCAAAACACTTACTTATTTCACGGATTAAAACCTCCTAAATCTCCTAGCTATCTCGAGCACCGGTTCGGGCTGCAAACCCTACTTCTATGCTCGATTTGATGTGCGCGGCGCTCAAGGCTTGATTCCGTCGGTCCCGACAATGGAATCAAAATGAAGGGGAGCTACAAGCTCTACCCCGAGACCTACGGACCACTTATTGCTCAAGTGTTTTGAACCGAACGGCCATGACTACCTCTCACATAGCCGATGCGCAATGCCTACCTTATGGGTGCAGTGAGCTTACCTTGATGCTCGATCGAGTACCCTCCTCTTTCTTGCACACCGGTAGCTCCACGATCCTTGAGGTAAGCTCAAGCAACCTCAATCCCTCTCCCATGAGCTTCATCCTCCATAGCCATGCGCGAGACAAGAGAAGAGAAGAGAGGAGGGGAAGATGAAGAGAGAAGATGGAGAGCTTCTTCTCCAAGATCCCTCACTCTCACACAATCACTCCCTCACTCCCTCACACTCTCTCAATCCCTCTGTCAAGCACAAGCAAGAAGGCAAGAAATAAGAGAAGAAGAAGAAGAAGCTTTGGCCACACACAAGAATGATCTTCTCATTCAATTTTTGAACTTTATATACATGCCCTCCTTTTCATGGGTGGTCATCCCCTTTTTTACATGGCCGGCCATTAGCCTAGGCCCATTTCTCATTTCCCACCGTTCTAATCTATCCTATTCTCAACTAATGCATACAATTTGCACAGGAGTGAGCCTGGTGCTCTTTTACAAGGATTCGGGAGCACTTTCACACTTAATGGTGTGCTTTTTACTCTTTTACTTTCCGTGGGCGACTCTAAGACTTCTTGAGGGTCGTGCCCGTGCTTTCAATTTTTTCAGGGTCTGGTTATCGGTTAAGGCGCCTTTTTCTTCCTCTTGTCCTGCGCCTTTTGCTATTTTCTTTTTTCCATTTCTCGCTCCTCTGTGCTGCGGTAAACAAGGTATTTCAGGATCACTCTCTGTACTGACTTCAAACTCCGAGTTAAACTCACATCCCTCGCTTGAGGAAGGAGTTTTTCCAGGGGGTCGTAGTTCAATAGGTGAATCCATCTTGAGTACTGGAGCTACCAATGATTGCGCCACCCCTTCCTGCTCGTAATCCATGACTCCCATGTGCACCAGGACCTATTGCACTCCATCAGCATGACTCCTTTTTCATTCCGACCTGCCCTTTTCCTTCTAGGCCTAGAGTCTGCCTTGATCTGCTCGATTTTTCTCCCTTCAGTGTCATATTCTATTGTGTCTAACTCCTCTTTGCTCTCGTCCCCCACAGAGCAATAGTGCTCATACCCCTCATCATCGAAATCTTGCCCCTCTGACTGCTCGTCATCCCCCATGTTTTCCTCTCCAATCTCCTCTTCGTCGACGATTAAAGCCCAATTGTATAATAGGTTAAGATTGTGAATTTTAGTCCATTTCCACTCAGGCCGAGCCAAGAGATCACTTAGGGGTTTTAGATTAGCCACCTTGTTGCCTTTCAGTTTATTGGTTAGGCACTCTACGATTTCCTGAAGCTCGAGCTCGTTGTGGGGATATGGAACGAGACGGTCTCCCTGGGTCACGTGAGCTTCCTGCCATCATGCAGAGTGGCACAATGGGCTCCTTTGCTGGCATGCTTGGTGATTTAGCAGCTTGCTTATACAACTCTACCTCATCTGAGAATGGTAGGTCAACGGTTGCCAAGACATGCATCCAATCCCTCTCGTCCTCAGGGCAAGGGATGTACTTGGTCAATGACCCATGGGGTTTGCTTGCATGGGCATCACCTTTTAGCATGGTCGAGATAGCATCGAGGTCGGCTGGGGTAGTCTTCCAGGTGTCCATCTCAACCCTTACCGCTTCCGTCCTATTCCCCAAGAAGATGAGGTTGTTTCCCCAATCTTCAATAACTTGCACGTTCCTCATCCAGGGTTGGCCTAGCATTATATCGCAGTCCACACACTTCATAACAATGAAGTTTACGAAAAACTGCACTCCTGCGACCTTCACTGGCCAGTTCTTTAAGACCCCGAATCGTCTAACCTTGATTCCGTTGGCCAATGTAACATTAAACCTAGCCGCTTCCACAGGTGAGTTTTCCCAAGCTTGTAGAACTGCGTGGCTCAAGACACTGACTCCGGCGCCGGTGTCTACGATTTCTTTTCGTGTTGTGTCCCCCAAGGCTAAGATAGGTAGGACTACATGCATCTCCATGCCTTCCCAAAAAGCGTTGACGTGCAATGAACTTGGAGCTGAGTGTAGTGTTAGACTTGGAATTTGCGTGACTGCGTCCTGCTCTTGCAAGTCAGTGGCAATATGCTCCCCCTTTCCCTCCACCCACTGCTTTAATTCTTTCTGTAAGGGAGGGTGCTGCCTAAGCAAATCTCCCAGGCTCATGGTCACTAGGGTGGTTACTAAAGTGGTGAGGAGGTTGCTGGGTGGTTGGCTTCCTCCTTGGTCACCATTCTTTGGCCATATGTCCTGGTTAGCTTGTTGAAAAGCTTCTCCCCGGTCTTGCCTCTGTGGCATCTCTTGTGGTGTGGGTGCGTTTCTCGGTTGAGGTCGCGATGGCGAAACAGGTGTGCTCACACTAGAGAGGCCTTCCATTTGGTCTTCCAGTATGGGTTCTACATCTTTAAGGTGTTCTTGGACATCCCTGACCCACTCCTTAACATTGGCTATAGCCTCGAGTTGCTGTCTGGGATGGGGGTATTCCCCTACCTTGGCACTCCCTAGTTCTGTTATCTTAGGAGCTGAGGTCTCTGCCTCGGCATCAATGACCCCCTTTCTCGACGCTAAGGTTGTAGCTTCCTCAGTCTTAAGGGTAATTTTTGCGTCTGTTCTCTTTCTCCTTCTCCTCTGGCTTTTCTTTTCCAATGAAGCTACATCCAGGTTACTTGGCCCAGGCAACGAGATGCCTATTCGTTTTGTTTGCGCTCGCATCATGACATACAGTGGGATGGGTGTATCCTCCCTGCCAAAGGTCTCCACACCGAATAGTCCCAAGGGCATGGAGGGCACGTTGGCAGAACTGGCTGATGGTCTCCGTCTAGGGTAGTCAGAAAATAGGTGTGTGATCCCACACTCGGCGCATCGAAGGTCAGCCTTGTCCTAGTTTGCCTATTCCCTTTCCAGGCAGCGTGATGAACTATGCTCTCTCTCTACATTTGGTCCTGCTTTGGCTGCTCCAGCCAGGGCTAGCACTCGTCGGGCTTCGTACATGTCCACATCTTGTTGGAGTTTCCTAGCCTTTTGCTCGTGGTTATAGGCAATCATGCTCTCTAGTGCCCTTGTAATTGCCCTTCTTTCCTCTTCTAGGGTTGCTACCACTTCCTGTATTGGCCTACCCTAAACTACCGTCCTAGTCAACAAGTCATACTCATTGACTAACTCTTGCACTATGACTGGGAATTCTCCCAAGTCCAGTCGGTCCTCTCCTTGTCCGCCTCGTGATCTTGACATTGCTCCCACTTCCAGCTCCACAAGGTCGTCGATCAACTTGAGTAACTCCAGTAGCGTCTGATCCTCTATGTTGTTGCCTTCCGGATCTTTGTGTCCTCTTAGGGTCCTACTGATGGGGCTTTCTAGTAGCCAGCTATGTTTTGGGATCTTCTTCTAGTAGTGGGTTCCTTGATGTTATTATGTTTCCTGATGAGCTCCTTGTTATTGGAAACAGTCGTCAATCTTATCCACAACTTGTGCTTCGTGCTTTCTAGTGCTCAGTGCAAAAACAGGCTTTTCCTTTCCTTGTACTGCACCTTAGGTGATGAAATCAAAAAGTGAGGTGAGGATGCACAAAATGCTCAATGCAGACTCCACCCTACCCCTTACGTTCGTAGCCTGATGTGATGCAGGTTTTGGCCGATCTAAAGTTTTATTGAAAGACCTTGTTGCATTCTCTATTCTACTTCAGGGTTGGTTAGTTGGTTGGTTGGTCGTCGAACGTCACGTCCAATTCCAAATTTGGTCTGCCCAGTGTCTAGCTGTTCGGGGTGAAACTTCGGTTATCTTGCCTGGCCTCCAGCTTCTACGATTAAAATGGGTTCTCTAGGGGATCAGAGACGTGACCAAGGTGGCCAAGACTGTGAGACAGGTTTAAAAACCTTCAGTTCAAACTCTGGTGAACTAATCTACAAACTGGTATACCTCGAAGTGATGTGGCACTTGAGTTGATCAGCACTTCACGATTTCCCAGTAGCTCTCTCTCTCTTGCTCTCTCCCTGGCTCTCAAGCTCACTCTCTTCTCAGAAGGCAGAATGTCAAATGCGGCATTCCCTGGTTCCCTAGGCCCCTTATTACCTAATCCCAGCCTACTGTAGACTCAAAGATTAATCTCGCACACTCTTCTAGCTAGATGTCTGAATCTGTGCCCCTACTTCCCTGTCTCCAGTAGCAGCAAAACCCTTTTGTTTCCTTCTTTTTCCTATCCTACACTTAACCTAATGAAACAGAAATAAAAAACAGAGATAGAGATGGATGGTCCTACTCTAATATTCAACAACAAATCAAAATACTTATTTGCTCCAGGGATTAAAACCTCCTAAACCTCCTAACTATCTCGAGAACCGGTTCAGGTTGCAAACCCTACTGCTATGCTCAATTCGATGCATGCGGTGCTTAAGGCTTGATTTTGTCGATCCCGGCAATAGAACCAAAATGGAGGGGAGCTATGGAGCTCTACCCCGAGACCTACTGACCGCTTATTGATCAAGCGTTTCAAGCCGAGCGGCCATGGCTACCTCTCACATAGCCGACACGCAATGCCTCCCTTACAGGTGTAGTGAGCTTACCTCCATGCCGATCAAGTTACCTCCTCTCTCACGCACTCCGGTAGCTCCATAATCCAAGTGCAAGCTTCAAGCAACCTCAAGCCCTCTCCATCAAGCTCCATCCTCCATAGCTGTGAGCAAGACAAGAGTCTAGAGAAGAGAAGAGAAGAAGAGAGGAGAAGATGGAGAGCTTCTCCTCCCCGGTCCCTCACCCTCACACACTCACTCCCTCACACTCTTACACACTCACTCCCTCTCTCCCTCTCTCAAGCACAAGCTGAAGCAAGCAAGAAGAAGAAGAAGAAGAAAAAGAAGAAGAAGAAGAGGAGACCCACTTTTGGCCACACACAAGAATGAACTTCTCATTCACTTTTGAACTTTATATACATGCCCTACTTTTTGGGCAGTCATCCCCACTTTTTACATGGCCGGCCATTAGCCTAGGCCCTCTTTTCCTATTTTCCACCATTCTAACTTATCGTGTTCCCACTAATGCATATAATTTGCACAAGAGTGAGCCCGGCGCTCTTTTTACAAGGATTCGGGAGTGCCTTCATATTTATTGGCGCGCATTTACTCTTTTCTTTTCTCGAGGCAACATCGTCATTCAAATTTTCAAGGTCTAACCTCCATCCAGGACGCCTTTTCCTTCCTTTGTCTTGTGCCTTCTTGGTTGTCTCCTTCTTCCATTTTTCCCGCACTTCTGCTCCATTTTCCATTCCTCTGTGGTGATACTTGGGGAGAAAAAAGACGTTGCATACAATATGGTGGGGTGATCGTCAAGAGGGAATATTTATGAAGCTCATCAATAGAAGAAACCCTAGACAATCTATTAGAAATATCATTAACCACTCTAATGAATGTTGACTTTGGGATGAGATGGTTGGTTGCCTTTTGAGATTTTTGTATTTTCCTACATCACCTTTGCATGTAAAAGGACCTTGAATTTCTTTTTCTCCTCATTAGACATGCTTTGGAAGGTCCCTCAATTGGGACAAATCAAGGTTCACTTGATTAGTAAGAGTTGAAAACTTCCCACGATTAAGAGAAATAGGAATAGTTGAAGGTTCATGATTAGGAGAAGCTAGAGCTTCACTATCATTTGATGATCTAGTCTCAGTAGATGGTTGAGAAGCACCTTGCTCTATAGGAGGTTCAGGCCTGGGTGGCAGACTTGGCAACGACAGCAGCGGCATCAACAGCAACTTCCTCTCTCTCTCCACGTAGCATGACGTCAATAGCAGCCTCTCTCACTCTCCACGCAGCACGACATCCTTTGCTTCCCCCTTCTTACCCCCTAAGGGGGGTTTTTATAGGGCAAGGTGGGAGAGGGGAGCTCCACCACGTGGCCACTGTATGGCATCCCCCCCTCCTCATGCAGCCCACATCTCCTCTAAGCCCATCCCCCCCCACACTCCCTCTCCTCCAACCGTGCATTGGCTTGGGAAAAAACATAAAAAAATTTGCAATTAATTGAACATTATCCACTTAACCTCCTCCCAAGAGGGTGTTTCCCTGCGGTTATGCCGATTTGAACCCCCGGGCTCGGTTTGCCAATGCGGAGGTCTCGATTTCTCTCGTGCGGGTTGCAGATTTAAACTACGGGCAATTTCAATGCAGAAGATAACCTTTGCACGAGTTTTACGCAGTGTGCGGGAAGTCAGGTTTCATAATATTTTTTTAAGGGAAAATATTACATTCTTTCCCCCTTAGAGGAATCGAGATGTCCTCATCTCAAGAAGAACCAGGGGTATTTTTGGTTGAGAGTTCTTTCATCCATCCAAGTGGCATCCTCCTCGGGATAATCTTTCCACTAGATGATGCATTCTCTCAAGGTTCTAGATCTCAATTGTCTCCCCCTAACATCTAAGATCTTGTCAGGCTGTAGCTCAATGACTCCTTTTCTAGGCATTACAACTTGTTGGTCATCAAGTACATGGCCGAGATTAGGTACATACTTCTTCAATAGGCTAATATGGAATACATTATGAACCCTTAGGTTCTCAGGGAGTTGCAGTCTATAAGCATTGGGTCCTAGGCACTTGAGGATCTTGTATGATCCACAATACCTTGGACTTAGCTTCTTGCAATCTCCTAAGGATAGGAAACTTTTCTTTGGGCATACGCGAATGAAGACCATGTCTCCTTCCTCGAAGGTTCTATCTTGACGTTTCAAATCTGCGTATGCCTTCTGTCTATCCTTGGTGGCTTGGATGTCCTGTCTTATTGACTTCATTTGGTCATCCATCTCTTCTAGCATCTGCCTTGAAGCTTCAACCCTCAAGGTTGGATCTGAGAAGCTTAAAGGAATTTGATAGTCGTGCCCATACAATGCTTGAAAAGGGATCATCTGAATGCTTTGTTGGTAAGAAGCATTGTAGGCAAATTCAACCAAAGGCAAGTATTGAATCCACCTTTTTGGCTCACGGCAGCAGTGTGTCCTTAGCATATCCTCGATGACTTGATTGACTCACTCCATTTGACCATCAATTTGGGGATGGTAGGCTGTACTAAAACAGAGTTGAGTCCCAATGGCTTAAAAGATAGCTCTCCAGAAGTGTGATGTGAAGAGAGAATCACGATCACTAATGATTCTTCTAGGCAACACATGTAGCTTGAATATCTCCTTGATAAACAACCTTGCAATGTCTGAGGCTTTATAGTTTGTCTTAACAGGAATAAGGTGTGCAAGCTTAGTAAGCATATCAACCACAACCATGATGGAGTTGTATCCTCCCTAAACTTGGGGTAGGCCAACCACAAAGTCCATACTAATGAATTTCCATTTCATTTGGGGAATGTCAAGTGGTTGTAACTTTCCTAGCATTTTGACATGCTTGGATTTGATACGTTGACAAGACAAACACTCAGTGATATATTTGAGAAAGTCACCTTTAAGCCTCTCCCAAAAGTAGCTCTTCCTGACTGCATTGAGGATCTTCACATAGCCGGGATGTCTTGAGAAATCATGAGCTTCCCAAAGTATCTTCTGCTTAAGTGACTGGCTTGCCGGTATGCATAATCTCGTTCTATAGTAGACAAGTCCACTATTGATAGAGAATTCATGATACTTAGCTTGTAGCTTTTGATCCTAATCCTTGATAGGGATCTCCCTTAGCATCTTTTGATAGGCTAGATCATGGCATGCTTCTTCTCTAGCTAGCTCAAGTATTGGGTTTTTTGGCATGGATACCTTTATGGCTAGAGATCTAGCTATTGATGGATTTTGCAAGATTAGAGAATTAAGGAATGCCGTACGACTGAGTGCATCGGCAACTACATTCTCCTTTCCAGGTCGGTATTTGATTTCAAAATCATACTCCTCCAGCACTTCAATCTACTGATGTTGCCTCATGTTGAGCTCGTTCTGGGTAAAGATCCACTTGAGACTTTTATGATCCGTCACTAGAGTAAACTTATTACCCAACACGTAGTGTCTTCAAAGCTTTCGAGCATGGATGACAGCTATGTTGAGATATCGAGCTCCACTCATGATATGCCAGGGTGACCGTTGTGCATTTATGTCACCGACTTGTCAGTTGCAGATGCGGTTGGTACACCGCCCATGAATAATAGCTAGATGATAGCTATCCTTATCTACTTTAGCTCGTGGCTTAGTTAGTATGCCACCTTAGTTAGTTGAGTTTGGTTTGAAACCCATATATAGTGTTCTTCTATTTCTATGTACTTGAGTTCTTTTGGCTTACAAAACTAAGAAGAGGAAAACTGTTTTCAGCCTCCACCCTTGTGTGTATTCCCCCATTGTGCAAGCAAGAAAGCTACAAGTGAGACTCCTTCCTTCTCTTCCACAATCTTGACATGGTATCAGAGCCTTGTTCGTGGTAAGGAGCTCAAGAAAGCAAACCAAGTTCTCGGTGTTCTGATAAGAGGACCAGCATTGTTTTCATTTTTCTATTTTGGGAGCAAGTCTCTACAGGTAGCACAGCCGGAAAGTGCAAGAATGCATTGTCTCAGATTGAGACGCCCTTTGCGGTGTAGCAAGAGGGCAGTATATGTTGCGGGAAAGGGCTTTAGCCCTTGGTTGCTCTGTTTTTTTTATTTGAGGCCATTTTGGGGCCTATTTTGGAGGCGGAAGTTTTCTGCACGCACTCAGGAAAAGGCCCAGTTTTATGCTGTGCGACCAAAAAGTTACTGTAGAAATTGTATCGTATGCCTGTGCACAAAGACATTGGGAGTTACAGAATCATCCTTGTTGCCTGTTGATGCAAAATCGTCACTAGGAAGTGACTGTGTGGTCAAATACCACTTTTGTCAGTTTTGCAGATTTGCCCTTGTGAGGCTGAAGCTGTGTTCTTTGCAATGACAGAATTTTTTGCAGTGTTCTGTAATGGCGTCTGATTCTCTTTCACAGATTGTCACCGAAAAGCTTGACAAGAACAACTTCCAAGCATGGAAGTTTAGAATGACGAATTTCCTTATGGGAAAAGGATATTGAGAATTTGTTGCAGGAAATGAAGAAGAACCAGTTCTTCCTGATGTTCCCAATCAATAGCAAATGCAGGCATTTAAAGCATGGCATGAGAGAGCTAGGAAAGTTATGTACTGCCTGTCTATCAGCATTTCAGACTTTATGATTGTGCATATTCAAGATGCAAGTACACCAAAGGAGGCATGGGATACTTTGTCAAAAATGTATAGCACAAATACGCAAGCCAGGAAAATGCAGCTCAAGCAAGAGCTGCACAATGTGCAAAGAGAAAGTATGAGCATCAATGACTATCACTTGAAGGTGAAGAAGATTGCAGATGTACTTGCTTCCATTGGGTCGCCAGTGAAAGATGATGATTTAGTTTATGTGACCTTGAATGGTCTAGGAAAGGATTATGCACAGTTCCGAACATCCATTTCCGTCCGTGAAAGATTTCCTGATTTTGAGGAGTTGATTGCTCTTCTAATTTCTGAGGAGCAGAGAAATGGTGGTGCATCTTCTTCAAGAGGAACTTCAAAAGAAGCTGTCTTCTACTCAAATGTTGGAAGAGGTAGAGGCAGAGGTAGAGGAGGCCGATCTGGAGGCCGTGGTAGAAATCAGAATATGCAGCAAACTCAAGAAAACCAGTCCTATGGAGGAGGACGTGGTAACTCTAGAGGCAGGGGGAGCCAAAGAGGTCGTGGTGGATGGCAAAGAGGCCAAAATACAAACAGCAATGTTGAATGCTACTACTATGGTAAAATGGGTCATATGGCTAAAGACTGCTATAAAAAGCAGAATGACATCATGAATGGAAAATTGCAACAAGGGAATTATGCATCTTCTAGTAGACAGGGTGATGACAGAAATGAGCATTTGTTTATGGTGCAGCACATGAACAATTCTGTGACAAGTGCAGAAGAAAGCAACGATGTATGGTATGTTGACTCAGGTGCATCAAACCACATGACAGGTCATGCAGAATGGATGGAGGATGCAAGAAAAATGGAAAAACCAGGATTTGTGGAGATTGGTGATGATACTGCACATCCTATTGTGCAGATTGGAAAAATTCCTTTGTCTATGCAGGATGGAAAAAAGAAATACCTGTCAGATGTATTTCATGTCCCGAATATCACCAAGAATCTGGTTTCTGTTGGTCAAATGGTTGAGCAGGGCTTGCACGTCAGATTTAATCCTCATGGATGCTTTGTTGAGGATATGAAAAATAAAGGTCGCTTGATAGCAAAAGAAAAGAAGAAGGGTAGAATGTTTACATTGGATGCAGACATGCCTGAATTGAGTGCATCAATGTTTGCACATGGGACTGATGTAGTTGCAGATATTGATATCTGGTATAAATGCATTGGTCATGTTAATGTACAACGACTTAAATCAATGCAGGCCCAAAATATTGTTGCAGGATTGCCTAAATTCAAGGTTGTAGAAATGCATAAGGTATGTGAAGCATGTCAATTTGGAAAACAGGAAAGGAAACCATTTCCTAGACATGTTCAAGAGAGTAAGAAGCCATTGGAATTAATCCACTCTAATGTGTGGACTACTAAGGATGCATCTCTTGGAGGCTGTCATTATTTTGTCAGCTATGGTTGAAAAAGAAACAGGCCTGCAAATAAAATGCCTAAGGTTAGATGGAGGGGGAGAGTACCTCTCAAATGAGTTTGCAAGGTTCCTGCAGGAGCATGGCATAAAGCAGCAATATTCATGCAGTCACACCCCACAACAAAATGGAATTGCAGAAAGAAAAAATAGGCATATTGGAGAGGTATCTCGTGCCATACTCAATGAAAAAGACATGCCAGATTTTTACTGGGCTGAAGCAGTTGCTACAGTAGTCTACATAATGAACAGGACTCCCACTGCAGCAATACATGGCATGACTCCAGAGGAGAGGTATACTAATAGAAAACCAGATATTTCTCATTTGAAGATTTTTGGTTGCATTGCCTATGTTCATGTGCCAAATGAGTTGAGATCCAAGTTGGATCCAAAAGCTGAGAAGTGCATCTTTATTGGTTACTCTCTGCAACAGAAAGGGTATAGATGCTATAACCCTTCTACTCGTAAGTTTACAGTGAGCAAAGATGTTGTTTTTGATGAGATGAGTAGCTGGTATAAACCAGTAAATGTGATTGATGATGTAGATGCACAAAATGGTAATGCTGCACAGAATTCATAGTAGCAGTCACAAAATATTAGTGGACCTGGAGCATCCTCTAGCAGTGGTTCACATTCTTCGCCATGGATAGGCAGATTGAGATCAGGAGAATCTTCTCAAAGCAATGCAGATAGTGGTATTCAGGTATCACGAAAAGGAAAAGAGAAGGTAGATCAGCCCATGTTTGATGTGAATGCAGGTCACTCTTATGTGGATGGTGAATCCAGTGGCTCAGAACAGAGCATTGATGATGAGTTGGGTATTCCTTCTATTGTTACACCTGGAGTAGGGAAGACTAGGGATGTTTTGAGAGCACCTGGGAGTGAACCTACTTTGCGCAGGTCTACCAGAGCTAGGTATCCTGTGGATAGGCTAAAATATGATGGATTTATAGCCATTCATTATGCCTATATGGTCAAAGTGATACAGGAACCAGAACCCACTTCTTTTGAGCAAGCCATGGGAAAAGAAAAATGGGAGAAAGCCATGGATGAAGAAATGGATGCCTTGGAAGCAAATGCTACATGGGAATGGGTACCTTTGTCTAAAGGTAAGAATGCAATTGGTTGTAAGTGGGTTTATAAGGTGAAGCACAATGCAGATGGCTCTGTGAACAGATACAACGCAAGATTAGTAGTCAAGGGGTATGCACAAACATATGGCATTGATTATGAAGAAACATTCAATCCGATTGCAAGGATGGCAACCGTAAGAGCAGTCATTGCTATGGCTGCATCAAAGGGATGGTCTTTACATCAGATGGATGTAAAGAATGCCTTCTTGCATGGTGATTTGCAAGAAGAGGTATATATGGAGCAGCCACCAGGTTATGTGCATGCTGTTCATCCTGAGTTTGTTTGCAGGTTGAAGAAAGCCTTGTATGGCTTGAAGCAAGCACCTAGAGCATGGTCTGACAAGATAGGACAGTATCTTGTCACTATTGGCTTTCAGATTTCCAAGGCAGATTTCTCACTTTATGTGAGAAAAACAGAGAAAGGTATTATGCTACTTGTCATTTATGTTGATGATTTGATTATGACAGGTGACAGTGATGAAGATATTCTTCATGTGAAAATGCTATTGAAGCAGAAATTTGAGATGAAGGATTTGGGAGAGCTGTGTTATTTCTTGGGCATTGAGGTGATTAGATCACCAAGTGGGATACGACTCTTGCAGAGGCAGTATGGATTGGATATGCTGTCCAAATATGGGATGACAGGCTGTAAGCCTATTTTAGTTCCTTTGGAGCAGAATATAAAGCTGAGCGCAGATGCAGGTGAGCTTCTGGAAGACCCTACTATGTACAGACGCATAGTAGGAAGTTTGATTTATATGACTATTACCAGGCCATATTTGAGCTATGCTGTTGGATTGGTAAGTCAGTTTATGGAGGCTCCAAGGAAACCGCATTTGGATGCGGCTAGATGCAAACTCAGGTATGTGAAGTCCACATTGCAGTATGGACTACTTTATGAGACTGGGGTTCAAATATAGTTGCATGGATACACTGATGCTGATTGGGCTGGTAGTATTTCTGATATACGATCTACCAGTGGGTATGTGTTCTCTTTTGGGAGTGCTGCAGTCACTTAGAGCAGCAAGAAACAGCCTACAGTTGCCTTGTCGAGCATAGAGACTAAGTACAGGGGTGCAGCAATGGCTGCATGTGAGGTAGCTTGGTTGCATAAGCTACTGTATGATATGCATCAGCCTACAGATGGGCCAGTTGTCATTTATTGTGACAACATGAGTAGTATACACTTGGTAAATAACCCAGTCTATCATGCTAGAACAAAGCACATTGAGGTGCATTATCACTATGTGCGGGAGAGGGTTTTACTAGGTCTTATTGATCTAGTTTATGTCAGCACAGAGGATCAGGTAGCTGATATATTTACGAAGGCATTGAGTGCAGAGAAGCTGCGTAAGTTCAGAGACCTGCTTGGTGTGCAGGAATTGGGATTGAGCTCGAGGGGGAGTGTTGAGATATCGAGCTCCACTCGTGATATGCCAGGGTGACCGTTGTGCATTTATGTCACCGACTTGTCAGTTGCAGATGCGGTTGGTACACCGCCCATGAATAATAGCTAGATGATAGCTATCCTTATCTACTTTAGTTCGTGGCTCAGTTAGTATGCCACCTTAGTTAGTTGAGTTTGGTTTGAGACCCATAAATAGGGTTCTTCTATTTCTATGTACTTGAGTTCTTTTGGCTTACAAAACTAAGAAGAGGAAAACTGTTTTCAGCCTCCACCCTTGTGTGTATTCCCCCATTGTGCAAGCAAGAAATCTACAAGTGAGACTCCTTCCTTCTCTCCCACAATCTTGACAAGCTAACAGTTCTAGATCATGGGTAGCATAATTCTTCTCATGGCTCTTCTATTTTCTTGAAGAGTATGCTACAGGGTGACCTTCTTGCATAAGTACACATCTTAAGGCAAGTGTGCTAGCAGCAGTTACTACTTCGAACTCCTTATTGAGGTTTGGAAGTTTCAGGATGATCGGCAGTTGACCATGCAATGGATATTTGCTTCTTCAGTAGATCCGTCAGAGGTGCTGCAATCAAAGTAGAGTTTTTGATGAAGACCCTATACCATCCTGTCAATCCAAGGAAACTGCATATTTCTTTGACAGTTGTTGGTATTGGCCATTCTAGAACATCTCTGAATTTGGCCGGATCCACTGAGATTCCTTTCACTGATACGATGAATCCCAGATATTCAATCTAACGTTTGAAGAATGCACACTTCTTCATCTTAGCATAAAGCTTGTGTGCCCTCATTGTCTCAAGGAAAATCCGAAGCTGGGGTTCATGGTCTTCTTCCTGTTTGGAATAGACTAGGGTATCATCGAAGAAGACGAGTACAAAGTCATCAAGATATGGCCTAAAGATATCCTGCATTAACCTGTTGAAGGTGGCAGGTGCATTCGTAAGCCCGAATGACAACTCAAAGTGTCCATATCTTGTGTTGAAGGCCACCTTTGGGATATCTTCTTCCTTGATCCTTATCTAATAGTATCCAGACCTAAGATCAATCTTGGAGAAGATCCTCGCACCTTGAAGACGGTCAAGAAGCTCATCTATTCTAGGAATAGGATACTTGTTCTTAATCCTTGATTGATTCAACCCTCTGTAATCAATACACAGTCGAAGTGTTCCATCTTTCTTCTTCTGGAATAGCACTAGAGCTCCCCATGGTGAACTGCTAGGACGGATATAACCCTGATCTAACAGTTGCTTGAGTTGCTCCTTCAGCTCAATTGCTTCTAGGATGGACATTCTATAAGGCCTCTTTGCGATTGGCATAGCTCCCGGCACTAGCTTGATCTCATGGTCCACTTCCCTTTGAGGCAAAAGTTTTGTTAGCTCTTCAGGAAATACGTCCACGTACTTCTTTAGTCATGAGGGCTCTTCACTGGACTTCTGCTTCTGATCTAGCTTATTAAGCTTAATCAAGTAGATAGGTAGACCCTTTCTAACTCCCTTTATAATCCGAGATGCTTTGGCCAATTGAATTTTTGGCTTTCCAGCCTCTCCTTGAGTTGTGACCAATTCCCCTTCAGAGTTTCGAAAGGAGACTTGGCCCTTTCCATAATGAATGTGGGCGTCATTAGGTTTAAGCCAATCCATTCCGAGCAGACACTCATGGATACCTAGGTTCATGACCCTGAATTTGACCGAAATCGACTTCCCTCCTAGAAAGAATTCCACCTTAGCAGTTTGCATGGTACAAGTGACCTCACGACCATTTGCTAATTCCACTAGCAAGGTAGGTGCTTCTACTGTGGCTATTCCTAGTCTTCTTGCACAAGCTAGTGAGATAAAGGAATACGTACTGCCACAATCAATCAAGGTTTTGAAACCTTTACCTTGATAGTCCAATGGTGTCTGAATCACCGAAAACTGGAGATTCGGGCCTTTCTTGTGAAGGGCGGTATGGACTGTTGCCCTTTCAACGTCTGCTTCCATGGTCGGGTCTTCTTCTTTGCACATTTCCCTGTTGGCAACACAGGTGGTTCTTCCTCTGCCTCGGGTGGCGGCTCCTCGGCCACGGGCGGTTCCTTGGAAAGGAGCTTGACGTTGTCCTCCGTCAAGCTTGGGACATTGCCTACTTTTGCGAGGAATCAAAAATAGTAAAAACCTGGACTTGTGGGCTCGGGGAGATATCCACGTGAATATTAGGAGAAGATGCTCCCGCAGGCACGCCTTGTGACTTCTTAGGGACCATCATGGGCGTAATTACGGAATTCCGAGTTGCCTTTACCCTTACGTGATCGGTGAAATTGCTCGCCTTGGTACGCAGCCTTGAGATCTTGCCCTTCGCCCTCGTATGCAAGAGATACCTTCACGAAACTTCGGATCTTTAAAAGGCCGGACTTGTGAGACTTGGGCTTATGAGATCTGGAGCTTTGCTTGGGGAAATGGGGTTTTTACAAGGAAGCTTGCGGAAATGGGGCTTCACAAGAGGGCTTGTGGAAATGGTGTTTCCACGAGCAGGCTTGTGGGCTTTGAAGCTTGTTTGCAGAAAGGGCTCTTGCGGATGGGTCTTGCAGGAAGGGAGGCTTTATGAGCTTCTTTTTCTTCTCTTAAAAATCCCGGGGCTAGGAATGGACTTATGGGGGATTAATGGGAAGGGGGTTTAAGAAAGCCCCTTAGAAGCTTCCTAAAGGAAGCTTCTAAGAAGCTTCTGGCTCTAGTCAAACCCCACGTGGAAGAGGGAGGGGTAGTAATGGGATAGAAGGCGACGTCGAGTTGGGGGGGAAATTGCCTTGTCAGGGAATCGGCGGCCAAAAATGGCGGCGCTAGCGGCTGGCCTGGGTGGCGGACTTGGCAATGGCAGCAGTGGCATCAACTGCAACTTCCTCTCTCTTTCCACGCAGTACGATGTCAACATCAGCCTCTCTCACTCTCCACGTAGCACGACATCCTCTGCTACCCCTTCTTACTCCCTAAGGGGGGTTTTTTATAGGGCAAGGGGGGAGAGGGGAGCTCCACCACGTGGCCACTGCATGGCATCCCCCCCTTCTCATGCAGCCCACATCTTCTCTAAGCCCATCCCCCCACACTCCCTATCCTCCAACCGTGCATCGGCTGCATCGGCTGGGGGAAAAACATAAAAAAATTTGCAATTAATTGAACATTATCCACTTAACCTCCTCCCAAGAGGGTGTTTCCCCGCAGTTATGCGGATTTGAACCCCCAGTCTCGGTTTGCCAATGCGGAGGTCTCGATTTCTCTCTGTGGGTTGTAGATTTAAATTGCCGGCAATTTCAATGCGGAAGATAACCTTTGCACGAGTTTTACGCAGTGTGTGGGAAGTCGGGTTTCGTAATATTTTTTTAAGCGGAAATATTACAAGAAAAGATCCAATAGTTTTTGGAAAAACAAAAGATGTCTTAGCAAATGTTTCTATGAAAGGTACAAAGATAGACGATTTCTAAGAAATCATGATGGAAAACAAGTAGTGTGAGATCCTGAAAAATGTGGCCAATACATCACAAGTCGTATTTTGGCAAATGGAGATTTGTTGATACCTTGATATTTTTCTAAAAGTGACTAGGCAACAAAAGACATAATTTAAGTATCCAAAAGCATACAAATGTTCAACTACAAAGCTCATTTAGGCAAGAAAGGAAGATGGGGGGAAAATGATATTACTTTTTATTGATAAGATAGAGATAGAATTTAATCTCTACAATTTTGAAATGAAAAGTCAAATGCTATAAACTAATTCTTGTATTTTGTATAATGTAGCATATTTCTCATTCATGGGTATTACTTTGTGGAAGATCAAGGGCCCTAAGAACTTACAGTAGCCAAGACATGGAAAATAAATACTCTTGAGGGGTTATTCAATTGGTTTTTTCAAAGATAGCTTCAAAGAATGAAGAATAGAACAAATGGCTATGAGATCTAAATAACCATAGTAGTTGTTAAATATTGGCGCACAAAGCTTGCATCCAAAAGCCTTACATTCTCTTCCTCCTCAGGTTTCTTTCTTCTATAGAGTAAAAATGTTCTCCTAGCTATGAATTTAATATCTACATTGATTTGCTACCAAAGCATAATATGGGAATACTAGGAAGTATCCAACTTTAGAGATAGAGTAGCTAGGACCATAGCTAAAAATTATAATGGCCACTATCTTTTCTTCAAGCATTACTTTGTGGACATTATATAGTAATCATAAGTAGCCAAGATGCCCTATAAGACTCTTTTGAAAGTGCTATGCAAAACCAACAAAACATAAGGATCAATCTTGGCTAAGTAATGTCCAAGTGCAACATTAGGAAACTTGTAACATATCTAGTGCTTAATTGTGGATGGTAACACTTGGTAGTCTTCCAGGGTCTATCCTAGCTATTGCCACCTACACTTTAAAAAATCTTGGGGATGATTGATATGTCAAATGTGGGGGGAGAGGGGGGAGATTACAAATATTCTTAGGATATTTATTTTTAAGAGAACATGTTTGGAAGGGGGGAATGTGAAGCATAATCCTCTCTCTCCTCCTCCTTTTTGTTGATTTATAAATTGGAAAATGATTAGGGGGAAAGTATGATGGAAGAGAGAGGGAAACTCTCTCTCTCTCTCTGGGGAGAATGTGAAGCATAATCCTCTCTCTCCTCCTCCTTTTTGTTGATTTCTAAATTGGAAAATGATTAGGGGGAAACTATGATGGAAGAGAGAGGGAATCTCTCTCTCTCTCTCTCTCTCTCTTTGTGTGTGTGTGTGTGTGTGTGTGTGTGTAAAATTGGACGGGTGTTTTGCTAAATTGATGAGGGGGGTATGAGAGAGGTACTAATTTAGAAAATTTAAAATATAGGGGGAGAGAGTGATGATGGTGATTTGGAGGGGGGAGGATAGGATGGCAGCTATTCAGGAATTTGGAGGAGGGGAGAGAGAGAGATGATGATGTGTCAAGAGGGAGAAAGGGGGAAGATTGATGTCAAAGAGAGGGAATGGAGGGTCGTGGTGGTGGCTAGAGGGAGTGAGGGGAGACTAATTTTTAAAATTTTATTAAGAATAATAATTTACAATGTTTGGGGGTGGCCATTTTAAAATGGCGGTAGGGATGCCCCCCAAATTCTTTATTACCCTCATTCTTCTTCACTAAGGTTAAAAACCTTAAGAGATTATTTCTCCTAATCCCTTGTTCATGAGCAAATGCAATGGAGCTGAATCATATAGTCAAAATGAGTTAAGAAACTTATGCGAAGTTTGAAAATTTTGATAATCTCAGGTACTAGTGTGTAATTGCTGGGAGGGGGGAGGAGGGATAATTGCACAAGCGAGGGATACACCACCGCGGGGGATTATTTATTTACAAAAAGATGTGTCATTGCATCTTCTTTACCTTAGAGAAATTGAGATGTCCACATCTCCAAACAAACTCCAGGTCTTCTCTCTCCTTGATCCATGTGGTATCCTCATTTAGAAAGTCCTTGCAGTAGATAATGTACTCATAGAGAGTACAATTCTTGAGAGGCTTTTCTCTTATTTCTAAAACTCTATCAAGTTGAACTTCTAAAAATCCTTGAGTTGGCATTCTAATTTGTCCAACATCTAGGACATGATCAAGGTTGTGACCATAGTGTTTAAGACTACTTGCATGAAATACATTATGAGCTTTAAGATGAGGTGAAAGTTCTAACTTATAGGCATTTCTAACAAGACATTTAATAATCTTGTAGGGTCCACAATATCTTGGGTTGAGCTTTTTGAATTTCCCAAGAGATAGGAAACTCTTATTTGTTTAGACTCTTAGGAACTCCATGTCTCCATCCTTGAAAATCAAGGGAGTCTTCTTTCCAAGGGGTATACCTTATAGAACATGTAAGATACCACATGAGTTCAAAAGAAATAATATTTTATTTAGGAAAATTTACAAGATTATATCTATAGAAAGGGTCTTTAAATTACACTTTGGAAACAATATATAAGTTTTATAAAGTAAAAGGAGTCATTTTATGGCCATATAGCATGTAAAGAAAGGGTATTTCTTAATATCCTTTGAATGTACATTATATGAAAGATTTCTTATACAGGTGCATCCCCCAAGGTCCTCTTGGGGTCAATGTTGACCTTTTGCCAATCTTGTGCTACTTTTATGTCTTAACAAATGGCCTCGGTCTGGTCCATCTCCTCTAGAAATTTTTGGATGCTTCCATCCTCAAGGTTGGATCAAAGAAATTGAGAGGAGATAAGCATTCTTGTCTATACAATTCTTGGAAAGGAGTCATACTAATACTTTGTTGATGCATTGTGGGCAAACTCTACTAAAGGCAAGTATTCTATCCACTTCTTCTACTCCTTTCAGCAATATGTTCTTAAAATTTCTTCCAATACTCAATTAACTCTTTCAATGTACTCATCATTTTGAGGATGATAGGTGGTACTAAAATAGAGTTGCATACCAAAATGGCTTAAAAGATACAGTTCTAGAATTTAGAAGTGAACAATGAGCTCTATCATAGACATTCCTTTTTGGAAATCCATGCATCCTAAAATTCTCATTGACAAATAATTGAGCAATATCGAATACTTTGAAGGTAGTCTTCACAAGAATGATGTGAGCAACCTTTGTCAATATATTAACTACTACTAGATTTGAGTTGTATCCTCCTTACACTGTTGGAAGATCTACTGTAAAATCCATACTGATACACTCCCACTTCATCTATGGTATGTCCAGTGGATGCACATCTCTTGGCATCTTGATCCTCTTAGCCATAATTTGTTGATAACTCAAGCATTGAGTGACATGTCTTAGCACATCTAATTTCATTCTTGACCAATGGTAACTTTTCTTATTACACTTATGGTCTTGGCATAGTCAAGATGTCAAGCTATCAAACTGTCATGGGCTTCCCATAGAATCTTCTTCTTGAGGCTCCAACTATCGAGCCCACACAATCTCTTTTGGTAGTACAGAAGCTCGCCCTCAATGTGATAATTCTTGAATTTGGGCTTTGTATTTTGTCTATCTCCCTCATATTGGATGCATCTCTTTAACTCAAGGTAGTTGGGGTCCCTAGGAATTTGGGTAGCTATAGCCTCTAAACTAGGTTTGCTAGGCATGGGAATTAGACTTGCAAGAAATCCTCTACTAGCCAGCTTTTCCATTGGTAAGAAATTTAGGAAGGATTTCCTTCTTAGGGCATTAGTTACCACATTGTCAACTTTATTTGAACGTCAAACTTGTGGAGGACCTCAATCCATCTCCTTTGTCTCATGTTGAGATTAGGTTGGTTGAAGATCCACTTGAGACTTTTGTGATGTGTTACAAGAATGAATCTTGTTTCAAGCAAATCGTGATGCCACAATTTCAAGGCATGAGTGTCTGCTAAAAGCTCAAGGTCATACATAGCATAGTTCTTCCCAAAAGGCTTAAGTTTGTGAGAAGAATATGCCATAAGATGCCCTTCTTTGAGTAAGAACATATCCTAGTGCCATGATACTAGAATTTGTAATGACCTCATATTCCTTCATAAAATTTTGTAACTTTAGGATGGGGGCATTAGTGAGACATTGCTTCAACTTTCCAAAGCTTTCCTACTCTTGATATATCCATGTAATTTTTGCTTATTTTTTAAGGAATTCAATGAGGGTGCTACTATCAAGAAGTAATATTTGATGAAAAAGCTTGTACAACCTTGTGAGACCTAGAGATCCTTGGATTTCTCTGATACATTGGGGTGGCAACTAGTCTTGGATATCCTTGACTTTGGTAGGGCCTTTTGATATGCCTTCCTTGAAGACTATGAAGCCTAAATATTCAATCATCTTCTTGAAGAATGCACACTTTTTCTTTTTTGAAAAAAGCTTATTTTCTTGAAGAATTTTCAAGATAATCTACAGATGGCTTGGATTATCTTCCTTTGCCTTATAATAAGAAAGAATGTATTATAAAAATGTAAGGATAAATTTAGCTAGGTATGGCTAAAAGATAGCTTGGACTAGCCTATTAAAAAGGAGCGAGAGCTTTTGTGAGCTCACAAGACATTAAAATGAATCCATAATGATTTGATAATATTCAGACCTTAAATTAATCTTGGAAAAAATCATTGCCCCTTGCAATCAATCCAGTAGCTCATCAACATGGGAAATGTGGTACGTATTCTTGATGCTAACTTGATTTAAGCCCCTGTAATTGATATATAGTGTGAGGGTTAAGTTTTTCTTCTTTTGGAATAAAATAGGAGTATCCGAGGGAGAATTGTTGGGAAAACTAAACCCTTGGTCGAGCAATTGCTTTAAATCCTCCTTCAATTCAATTGCCTCTAGAATGGATATTTTGGAGGGACTTCTTTATATTAGTTTGGCTTTGAGGACAAGCTTGACAATCCACATCCCTTTTAGGGGTAATTATGTTAGCCCCTTAGGAAAAACATCAATGAACTTACTTAGCTAACCATGATGGCTCATTCTTGTCCTTGGTATCCTTGACTTTTTTGAGTTTGACTAAGAAGATGTGAAGTCATTTCCTTAATCCCTTTAGGATCTAACTAGCCTTCACTAACTAAATCTTTGGTTTATCTGCTTTTCAATGTGATTGAACCATTTTTCCAAATATATTTTTGAATTCTAGTTGACCTTCCCCACAATGTATGTTTGCTTAGTTGGGTGCTAACTAGTCCATTCCACAGGGAGTATAAATTCCTGAAGTCATATTTCTGAAATTTATTATAATAGTCTCTTCTCCTAATTGAAACTAGACATCGCTAATGGATTGAGATGACATTGTTTCCCTCCCATTTGCTAGTTCTACAATGAGTTTGCTAGAGGGTGTGGGATTTAACTTTAGCCTTTTTCTACCTTTAGGAAAAATAGATGAATGAGTAGCTCCACAGTCAATTAGGCTTTGGAAAGGAATACCTTGATGTTAAGCTAGAATTCAATCATAGAAAACTATTGCCCAATGCCTAGTTGCTGATGGGCGTATGAGTAGACCCTCTTTCAACTTCTTCATTGAGAGATGGATCTACTTCATTGCTTGGAATAGCATAAACATGGGGTCCAACTCCATGTCATAAACCTTTTCCTACTTCCTACCCAATCCTTGGTCCAGCTCCATGCCTTGCCCCACATCCACATCCTCGATTATTGAAGTTTCCTTCCCTGAGTGAATTACAAGGAGTGTTAGCATAGGCATTCATTCCCCAATTGGGATACTGAGCATGGAAGTGTATTGGTTGGTTTCATCTAAAGAAATGTGGCTCATTATTCCAATTCATGTTGTTGTGAACCCTTTTTGAAGCAGAAAAGAGCTCGGGAGGCCGTAAAAGACCAAATTTTCATGCAAAATGAAACAGTTGTGGATCGATGAGCTAGAGTTTTCCTAGATGAAGTTCGATGCAAGGAACCCAATGCAAGTCTCAGTTCGTCGATCGGAGTCTGTTTGACCAACCCCCCCTTTAATCCTTGCAAGGTTTCATGTTATGAAGCAGCTACATGATTCGAGAGCAAAAAAGTGTATCACATGTCCCGGATTTATAGATTTCGACGTCATGAAGCCAGCCATCCAGACGAATCTCAAATTCGGGTTCATTTGCCCCTCCAAAATGCAAAAATCCACTTGTTGGGTAGTGTGAACACCCGAATCATTTATTTAATAAATGAAATGACATTACATGAAATGAAAAAATCATGCAAAATTGCAACCATGAGTAGGGAGGGGGTGCAAATTTTTTTGCACCCCAAATTTGTGGAGAATTGTGGCTCTTCAATGCTAGGCATCATCAAGAGATGATGACACATCCCTGATCTACTTCCCAAGGGCTTCAATTTGGTTGTGAGCATGTTGATTTTCATGAAGGGGATCAAAATTCTGATTTTGAGTCTCTCTCTCTCCTCTCTCCTCTTGCTGCCTATTCACATGCGTGATTCTATGAGAAAAGGGAATGGGGTTCGATAAAATATGCTAATGGAATGATGGTGCTGGAGCAAAGGAGATCATAGATTGGGTTGTGAGAGAGTGTCAGTAGCCTCCCAACAATGAAATACGCGTCTCCAAAAGCGTGATTCTATGTGCAAGTAGTAGATTTCTTTGTTTTATGATAGATGTTTGATGAAATTATTTGGAAATGGTTGCATTTATTTCTTAATGTTGAAATCTATCAGAAATCTTGAGGAAAACTAGAAATTATAGACATATAATAATTTATACCAAAACACACAAAACGTGCAATTATGCAATTTTTATAGAAATGATAAATTTTGGGGTTTTGTTGTGATTTTGGGATTAATGTGAATTAGAAATGAATGTAAAATAAATTCTCAATGATTGTGATCAATCTCAACCCATCAATCAAAATATCAAAATTTTAATCTAAATAAATTTAAAAATAGTAAAAAATGAAACATTTTATATTTTTGCATTATAAAATTAAGAAAAAATATGCTTTGTGTTCGTGGATGTATGGCATGGCTAGAGCATGAGGGATAAGCCTCAGTTAAGCCTTGTCTCTATGTTAAAGTATGTTTTTTACCGTTTTTACAAGAAAAATACATGAAAAAATATCTCCTATGCCTATCAATGCATGCATAACCTAAAACGGTAGGGAGGAGGAGGGGTTTTGAGGGTAAGCAATGATTGATAAGGTTCTAAATTTTGATCTTTTGTTGATGCATGGCATATAAGACGTTCATGATTTAAGTTTAAGAGGGTCTAGCAGTACGAGAATGCTCGGTGCTGTTGACACACATCATTACGTGTAGAATAAAGCATTGAAAGAAATGTCTTTGTACTTCACAATGTTGATTTTTAAATGATAAAATGATTGAGCAATATGGTTCATACACAATCGCATTGCATGCAACTCATGGTATTATTCTTGGATGCATTGCAATTGTATTCATGCATATGACCTACGTTGAGTATGTGAGATACTAAGCTATAGGTTTAGACAATTGGTTTTCTTGGGAACTATTTAGTGAGGAAAATATATATATCTCCTAGAATGTTTGAAAACAAGAGTGGAGTTTGTGACATACGTGCTATTTGTGTTAGTGGCGCATCGAGGGGCCAATCTCCGAGGTGTAGGAGAGCCGTAGTGGGGCCATGACATTCAGCTGAGGGGTGCCTCCTTTTGTCTATGCTTACGAGGTGTTTCACACCGATATATGTGTAGGGACTCCTTCTTGGTGATAGAACGCTCAACAATGACAAGGAAACCATGGTTGTTCTCAATGCACTGGATATATTCTTTTCTCTACTTTGGTTTCAGCATGCTCAAGTAAAACTCAATAAGGCCATCACCTTTCATTTTCCATTGGCCTTTGAGTTGAACCTTTACAACATGCACAAATATTTCTTCTTGTTGCCTCAAGTAAAGCTCCAAGTCATTTAGACAACTTCGTAGTATTTCATCTTTGGGATTAATATTTAAAGATGCCAAGAGTGTGCTACAAACCCTTGCAATAGCTTCATTGTCCCGTCTCTTGATTGTAGCATTGCTCTTTCCCTCCTTCACACATTGGGTGATGAGAGGGTGCATTCTTGGAGTATAGAGAGGCCTGGATAGTGCTTAGAGAAAGTGTTGGGCCCATTTTAGGTCCCGACATGTTGTCACTATTATTATTATTGTGGTTCTAAAAATATTGGCAAGACTTACGTGACTCTAATTAAAGTTTACATCCTAGTAGTTTACTTTAGCTCTTTTGGCATAACAAAACTTGTTAAACCTATTGTATTGCATTGGAAGAGGTGCCACCAATAGTTATGATCTCATCAAAGCATCTTCCAAAATATGAACCTCATTGCTTCCAATTTCCCATTGAGACATGGGTTCAGGCCACGTTGACAGAAATGCACCGCTTGTTGAGTCATAGACATGTGAGGCACATACTTCTGTAGCATAACAAAGCGATAACAATATCCTTCAAGATTCATCCCCTACTTCTTGAGATTTAAAAACTCGTTCATTTTGAGAGTATGATAGGCAAGATACAAATATTGGCTTTGAATTGCTGCCTTGATTTGGGTCCATGTCACAGTGGATTCAAAGATAGCCTTATCATAGCACCATTTTTTCCACTAAAGTCATGCTTCTCTTGTAAGCCTCAATCATGTGATCATTGCTTAATTTTTTGGATTGGTTCGAATAGTAGAGAAGTAATCCTTCATTTGCTCAATCCAAGTTTTGGCACTTATCTCTACCTTCATTCCTTTGCCATTAAACTCGAGCAACTTGACTTAACACCATATTGGGGAATATGGGAATTTCCCATAAGTTTGGGACACATGGTCAAATATTTGGATTTGTCATAACTTGAATATTATAACTCCAAATTAAGCGCTCTATAGCTCAATATATTCCATTTTTCAAGTGCTTTCCAATGATATGGTTTTGAGAAATTTATGGGCATGTTATCCAAGTGCCACCTTTTTAGTATTTAAAAATGGGAATTGGGAGATTCCCAAACTCACTAATATTGTGTTACTTGTTTGAGTAGGAATTTTCTCTTGTTCTCATCTGAGATGTTGGTGACAGTTGGAATAACCACTGAAGGTGTTTCAATAAAAGAAAACTAATAGAATATTGATACATTTTACCTTAGTACATCTTTTAGTCTATCTATCATTAGTAATGCATTTAAATAACTTAATTATTTGCAAGATCGTAACATCAAGAATTTCCTCATAAGCAAGAGATTCACTATATGTATTAACTATTTTATTTCAGTCTAATATCCTACTACAATCATGATAGAATTGTTCCAAAAGAGAGTTGCATATTTAGATAATCTTGAACCATTGCCTATATAGAGCTTTTCAAGGGTTTTATACGATGCCAAAGAGAAAGTTTGTCAATGATTAAAGATTTTTATATATGGGTTTCCATGGATAGGTGCATAACTTAATCATGGATTTATGCTAATAGTCTAGTGTAATAAGTAGGAGGCTCCTTATATGTGTCTAGGGCTAGGTAACTATCAAGAAGGTTGGGAAGTTTATCAATGTGGGACTGATGTTCAGAACCACAATGACTTGATTTGGCTGGATGACCTTTGGTGATGCTATGATAAAACCATTGGTTTAGGGTCATTATTTCACCGTCAACATGAACTAGATGATTTTGTTGCTCCTGTGAAACATGTATAGTCTAACTAAATTAGTCATTTCTACCCAACATAACCTCCATAGATGGTACTCTAGGTTACTTGCATAATCTACACAAATGGAGAAATAAGTAGGTCACCATCTTCAGCCTTGATACAAGGTCCAACACTCAGGGTTAAACTAATTAGTTTGAGTCCTCCCTTTAAAAGATGTTGCACTAATTTTTCTGCCCAACATTGCCTCCATAGATGTACTCTAGGTTACTTGCATGATCTACACAAATGGAGAAATAAGTAGGTCACCATCTTCAGCCTTGATACAAGGTCCAACACTCAGGGTTAAACTGATAAGTTTGAGTCCTCCCTTTAAAAGATGTTGCACTAATTTCGTGCTTGGTAGACCATAGGAAATATTTCACATAATCACTATAGTTTGACTGCACACACTTTCTGTAGTAAGAAAAATAATCCTTTTACGACTCCAATTATAAGGAAATGAGTGGCTCAATTCAAGTCAACTACCCTTACTACGCTAGAGTGTACTATGGCTACTACTTTTGATTCCAAGCAGTTTGATGCCACAAAATGCTTCAAAATACCATTTTTAACAACTTTTAGTGTGCACTTTGATACTTTTTTTAAATCATTTTCCACTTTGACATCATGAAAATTACTTTAGTATTGCACTTGGATTCTTACCAATTCAGATACCTAGAAGTAGGCACAATTTGACTTGATTTATGTCAAGTCTCCTCAAGTCAAATCATTCCTAGAATGAGGCATACATTGACTTGATTCATGTCAAGTCTCCTTAAGATAGAGTACAATTTGACATTTTTATTTTACTTTTCAAGTCCCTTAAAATGGGTACACTTTGATATCTTTAATCAAAGTGAATATCCAATAGTACAAAAAAGGCATAAACTTTAATAAGCTTTCAACAAAAAAATTTCAAGTCTTCTTAGAATAGAGTACACTTCAACATCTTGACTCAAATTTAAGCTTGAGTATGGATGACAAAATATTATGAATGATTAAAATTGAAAATTTTTTTCTAGTCTGATACATTTAGTAATTATGAGAGATCTATAAGGAAGCTAGAATCTACTGGATCATCTAAGTCATTAGTAATGTAAGCTTATAAACCTTTTTCATGGCCTTGGTGAGTATCTCAAAATTAAAGACTTGTCTTTTGTAATACTTCTACACATGGTAAGTTTTCACAATACTAGGTATCCCACTACTAGGGTAAGGAAAATTCAATAGAATATCTTTGCTTATGACTATAATATGGATTTGTTTAGCAAGGATTGTAAAGGCATTTTATAGCTGCAAGATTAGATGTTGAGAGTAGAAGTGCATTAACATTTTCTTTGCATTGCATAGTGCTCTCCATCCAACCTTGCATCATGCTCTTGAGGAGACTTGACAAAATAAGCTCTTTTCTCCATAGAGATCCATCCACATCATCATCAATAACAATATGGCACACCATTTGTCATTCATAATATAATGTCTGATAGCATATGAGTAAAAAAATTGTATCCTTGTTACAAGTATATGAATAAATCATAGTAATTTCTTATTGTTGCTTGATTCCATTAGCAATGTGGTAGTGCCTTTATAGCATGATAATTCTTTCATCAATGATGGGGTGTATTAGTAGTATCAACTAAAAATACAACCAAAAAATGGCATTGTTAATACTTGTAATGTGCCCAACTGGGATGTCCTCAATGACACAATTTCGTGGTCCATCGAGATGTTTTCCTATGTGATGTTGCTCAAATTTTTTTTTCAAATAACATGAAGTTTGTTTCTTAGGCTCTCTTGAGTCCACTTTGCAATGGAAGGTCTTGGCTGTTCCCATAAGAATCAACCTAAATTTTGAGTTCCTAGAGTGAGCTAAGGTCACCTATCAACTTAACTAGTGTCAGTCTTTGAGCATCTGCTTGTGGTAGATCACTTAAACCAAAGTTGACTTATATGACACTTATTTCAAGGAGAGTGAGAAATGAGGGGGAGGATAGGCACATCAACCCCTCTGCTCATAGGGAAATTCTCTCTCTGTGACTCTTTTTATCCTATGGTAAATTAGATGGAATTAGGATCCTAACTCATACAATCAAATCTCTCATGTACATCAAGTAATACTTTGTAAGCACTATTGCAATCATGAGTACTCCTTTTCAGGCAGTATTACAATCACAAAAATAGAAAGGCAATCGAAAGTAGGATATAAACCTAGTAGCAACTTTCCAATTTAGTCTGTCTCCTTTTTGGATTTTCTTAAGTTCCTCGAAACCTCAAGTCTAAATAGTCATTTACATTGGATCCCTCCTTAAGTACTGTCAATTTGCCTAGTTTGTTTTAGAGCTTTGCTTGCAATCTATTTTTCTCTAAACCCCTTATTGGAGGTTGGGTTAATAAACTCATTATGAGCCTTGGTTGATTTACTAGGCTTCTATGTGCCAAGGTATAGTTAAGACTAGTCTTAGCTTATGAAAGCTAAGTTGAAAACCTTGGCATCCTCTCATGTGAGTTTGATTTTAGGATAGATGATATGTAAGCTAACAAAGTGAGTATTTTTCCCTAGGAAATTTGAGCTTCTAATTTCTTGAAAGATAATCACTTAGGTTATTAGGTTTGCTTCTTCAACTAAGATTTGTACTTCATTTTCTTGTGTGGTCAAAGCAAGTCTATTCTAATTTCCTATATCAATTCAAGCATTTCAAATTAGATAATTTACTCTATCCAAGAGGATACCTTCAACTTAATTAACTTGAATTAATAACCAATTTAACGATTTACTTCTAGCTACCTTAATCACTTTTCCTATGACTACATAACGTATAGATGCCTAAAATATACTTGATGCAATTGCTTGATACCCTATTCCTTCCTTAAAAAAATTTCATACATTTTCTAATTGAAGTTTTTCAAATTTTGGTATAGTCTATCTATTTGATGCACTTTGATTACATGTAGCTACCCTTGAATTTTCTTAATTTTTACATTATTTTCTATCCTAATTCATTCTTTTGGGTAAGAAAACCTAGTGTTTTATTTCTAATATGCTTCTCCTATTCTCAAAATTTATAACCCAAATTAATATTGCCTACTTTATTCCAACATTCCTTTCTTATCAAAATTTAACTTGCTTATCTACTGACTATAATTTAATGTTTATCTATAATTTGAAAGAACATTCATTACATTCTTATTCCTTGTATTAAAGGAACCTTAACCTACCAAAAAAAAACATGGGATTGTGTTGCAAGAGATGGTGTGTTGCCCATGCTTGCGGCTCCATTTTTAGCTCACGTGTTTCGTGCTCTAGACAGATGCTAGAGGCAAGAGGGTAGATAGAGTTTCCATAATCTGAAAGCGATGCTCCTTTACATGGTGGTTGTCAGTGACGATGATCTTCTTATTTCTCTTCTCTTTGTGTGGGGTTCTTCTCCTTTTCTTTTCTCACTCCTCTCTTATACTCCTCTCTCTTCTTCCTACCTTCTTTTCTTTGACTTCTTTCTCTTTTTCTCTTTACCCTACTCTTCCGTTCTTTTATCCTTCTTCTCTCCTCCTCGTTCTACTCTCATCTTCCTTCTATTCTCTCTCTCTCTCACTCACTCACTCACACACACACACACACTCTCTCTCTCTCTCTCTCTCTCTCTCTCTCTCTCTCTCTCTCTCTCTCTCTCTCTCTCTCTCTCTCTCTCTCTCTCTCTCTCTCTCTCTCTCTCTCTCTCTCTCTCTCTTTGTGAGTATATTCCAACAACTCACGCACAAGGAGAATAAACAAATAACAAATGGGTAAGTGTTGTCGAAGGCTTTTATAGCCTATGTTAAGACTATCGATTAAAACAAATTGAATAGTTATCTCCTTATTTTTGTAGTTAGTGTTGATAAGCTTGATGCATTTGGATGGTCATGACAGCCCTTTGGTGATATCAAGAATGAGAGAGAGATGATGGTTAGGAGGTTCATTTATCAACAGCACAAAATTATCATATTTGAGCAACAATATGTACATTGAGGTGATGAAGGATGGTGGCATTCAAACTAATGGCAATGGCGTGATTAGTTGATAGACATTTTGACTCGTTTTTTCTATGCTTTTCTTCAATTTAATAAGGTTAACAATATTAAAGTATGCCCCCCCCCCCTCCTAGGTCTGAGTTTGTACAGAGGAGGAGGAAACATTATATCCTCTTCCCCTTAGAGGAATCAAAATATCCTCATCTCAAAAGAAATTAGGGATGTTGCTTACATAGGGCTTCCTCATCAATCCAAGTGGCATCCTCTTTAGGATAGTCTTTCCATTAGATGAGATATTCCTTAAGGGTTTTGCTTTTGAGAATGTGTTCTCTTACATCAATGTTGAGTGTTGAAATGACTTGTTTTTTGGCTGATTTTTGTTGTTTTTGAGAGTTGAATGGTTGATTTTATGAGATGATTGATTGGTTTGTAAGTGGTTTGAGAGTGTTTTGGATGATATTGATTGTGTTTTGGAAGTTCATGATGTTTATCAGTGGTTCTGTGATGTTCTGATAGGTTCTGATTGGTTCTGTATAGCTTTTGTTTTGTTCTGATTGTCTTCTATAAGGAGGGATGGAGTATTGATTGATGAAGATTGAGATCTTGTGAAAGTTTATTGAATGGTTTGTGAGAGTTTGGAATGGTTTGAGTATGAGTTATGTGGGTTTGATGACCTTCTGTAGGTCTTCTGTATAGCTTCTGTCTTTGTTCTATTCTGTACTGTAGCTATTCTGGTACTATTCTGTGACTGTTCTGTATGCTTCTGTATGTGTTCTGATGGATGAGAGTGTAGCTTGGGAAAGTTTTCTAGCCTTGGAAAGAGGTGAATACAAGTGCAAAAGAGCTGAAAGAAGTGGAAGAAGTAGCTGCTGAATACTCAAGTGAAGACTGGAGTGAAGTGACAGTAGTGAGCTATGAAAGGACACTGTAGTGGCTTTGGTGACTCTTCATATCAGACATACCTCTTGGGAGGGGTATCCACGACCTAAGAAGGATTATTAAGAGTGATTTTGAGAGATTGTAGTGAGGATATGATGTATTATTGATAGAGAGAGAGAGAGAGAGAGAGAGAGAGAGAGAGAGAGAGAGAGAGAGTTAGAGATAGCCAATTCTACAAAAACAGTGATTGTATATGAGAGATTGAGAGAGAAGACTATGAAGATATTGAAGATGAATACTATGTGATGTGTTTCCATTAAAAGATGGTGTATTCCTTTGCTTTCTTTGTTCTATTGATGGATTTTGTGAAGATATTGAAGAATATGGTTGATTCTATCAAATCCGTGGGAGATCTACATGATGCTGCATGAAGATTTGTTGTGCCTAGTGTTCTTTTCTTCATTGTGATCATATAAAACATAATAAACAAGCTTGTTGATGTTACAAGATAGATTTTCTTGCAAGAGAATTCCCTTTTCCTTGGTGTTCCTCTTGGGGCTCCATGTTTTTGGTGCGCAGCCGGGGAATCTTGCCATCAACAAGCACCAGAAGAGGCTGAAAATGAAGGAAATGGCATTGCCAAGAAGAGAAGAATTCAATGGATGTTTGTAATGTTCCTTCTTCCACTGAAGAGTTGGAATTTCTCATAATCAGAGCCACTTTCCACAAGAAGTTCATCCCACAATGGTGGAAACACATCACCATCATGATGCATGCTCTATGAGGTGGACAGTTTCCTCTTCTTGTTGAAGCAGTAGAAACTTGCATCTTGGTGGCAAACTGTTTGGGAACAAACTGAAGAGCAGAAACAGAGAGAATGACCATCCATGGAAGATTTGGCATTCATTGAGAAGTTTCCAGACATCATCAAGTGGGAGATTGTGAAGAGGCTTCAGGAGTCTTGGTCTGTAGAGGTTCACAGAGACAAGAAGGAAAAGAGTTGGAATTTGTTCATGGATGCTCAACAGCAAGATACACGGGATGCTTGGTGCACCGATAACCTTCTGTTTGTTAATGTTGGAAACCCACTGGAAGTTGGTAGACAGAGTGTTTTTCACAACATACACTGTTGAAACCATCAGAAGCTGGCATTACTATGATGACGGCACCACCACAATGCTCAGACGTATGCATTTTGACATCTTCAGAACCGAATACCTTCCTCTGTGTAGTGGCATGAAAGCAGAATTCAGAGACGTTGAAAAGGAAGAAGTAGAAGAAATGTTGGCAAGACAGTCCTCCAGAGACTGAAGCCTTCTGTTAACCCTCTGTGGAGCACTAACAACATAGTGGAGCCAACCCCCTGATGAATGACGCAATAAAGAGGCAAGCGCTAGAACGAGTCCAGAGGTACGTGAGAAGAGAGAAAGCAAAAATCAGAGTCGAGAACGAGCTCGCAGCAGAAGCCGCCTTTGACGCTCTTACGGAACTCTTTACAGAAGTCCCAATCGCACATCAAGCCCTTCCTCCTCCTGCTGGAGGTCCACTTCCAAGCCAGATCCGTCCTAGAAATATTGATGACAGGCCAGCGAATGTAGTTCCATTGCCATTTTTTAAGGGAGAGTACAATGAAGACCCCGATCTTCATGTAACAGAGTTTATGGTAGCATGTGTGGCTAACAATGCCAAAACCCCTGAGCATTGGTTGGCAATATTCCCCGCCACTTTCAAGGGCGCGGTGTTTCAGTGGTATGAGAGACAAGCAGCAGGAACTTTTGGCACATGGGACGACCTGAAGTTGGCCTTCCTCACTAAATTCAGGCGTAAAGGTTTTGAAGAGCGGATGCGAGAGGAATTTATGAACCTAAGTCAGTCCTCTGGAGAAAGAGTAGAAGCTTATGTCTCACGAATGGAATCCATCCTGAAGAAATGGACTAACCATAATCTAGATGATGGCATTTAGAAGGGGGTGTTTCTCAGAGGATTACAACCAGAAGTCCGTAAGTTTGTGGAGCTGCAAAGACCAGCCACACTGCAAGCTGCAACAGAAGGTGCAAGACTGTACGATGAAGTCGAAGCTAGATTGGCGATGAATCCAGGAAGAGGAGTCCTACCTCCTCTGATGCCAGGAATGATGTACCCACCAAATGCAGTCCCAGGGATTGTCCCCTACTCCTACCAATAGATGCCCCCAGTATCACAGTACAGTGCACCAAATCCACAGTGGCCACAATCAATGCCTCAAATGATGGTTCAACCACAACAACAATGGTCCCAACCAATTTTCCCAATGCCTAATCAGCAGCAACAGTGGAACCCTACCAACTGGAGCCAACAGCCAATAGTTCAAACAGGAGCTCTGAATCAGAACCAGAACAGAGACCCCTCTGTACCAGCCCAACCTATTTATGCAGTGATTACAGAGACTCCTCAAAACCCTCCTGCCAGTGCCTCAAGAGGAGAAAGCTTGAAGAATTACTTATCCAACTCAGTTGCAAATATAAAAAAGGAGTTGATGGATGTGATTAGAGAGCAGCTACAGACGCTGAAAGTGAATACCGCCAGCATATCCAACGTTGCAGGAGCAGGAAGAGATGTGATGCGGTCAAATACTTGGTGTGGTAAGTGTCATCAAGCAGGTCATTTAGCCACTGAATGTACACGAAAACCAACCATTCCTGGAGCTTTCTATTCCTACTGTTTGCGGAAGAACCATACAGAGGACATTTGCTCTCTGAAGGAGATGCATGAAAGGAGAAGAAAGGAAGAAGATGCAAGATTCAACTTGCTGGAATCCAAAATGACAACACAGGATATTGGACCCAAGCCTAGAGAGTTTGGTCCTAATTTCGGACCCAGAAGATTTCCCTCTCAAAGTTACAGAAGAAGACAGTCTGGCGGTGGTCAGAGATCAAAAGTGGAGTGTTATAGATGCGGAGAGAAAGGACACATCTCACCAAATTGTCCAAATCCTAGAAGGTCAGTGGATTATAAGCCCTTATGCAGTCGATGCAAAGGAGAAGGCCACACTGCAAAAGACTGTCCAAGCCCAGCCCCAGTGAAAAACAGTGCTACTGATAGTCCGGCTAAGGCCCAAGAGCCTACCTCCAATTTAGTGGAATTGGAAGTTGCTGCCATCACATGTGCAAAGAAGAAGGAACCACCTATCCAGAAAGAAAATAATCCTCCTGCCAGAACAGTGACGCTCAATCTTCCACCAGAAGAACAAAATAGAACAAAGCCTGACAGTGCCATACAGAGTACTACAGTGCCACAGAGAGTTACAGAGACAGTTCCAGAGACAGGACCAGAGGTCCAGGAGATAGAAGAGGAGGAAGTGCCACAAGTGGCAGAAGAAGTTCCCATGATGCCTCTATTGGAAGAAAGAGGGAAAATGAAAATGGGTGTTGCCCCATTCCCTAACCGGTTAGAGAAGCCAATGGATCCTATTAAGGAATACGATCTGGTCAAAGATCTAAATACCTTTAAACCAAACCTCACATTCCGACAATTATTGATGTTATCTCCCAGTTGCCGAAAAAGGTTCAAAAGTATACTGACAAGAAGACGCGGATTAAGGATTGCTCCCTCAACAGCAATAAAATCCAATAAAGCTCCAGAGCCTGTCAAAGAAGTGGATGTGGCTAACGCCTTCCTAGATCCGGGTACTCCAGAGACTGGCGTGTGGATAGAAGGCTGCTTTATTGCAAATGCACTGATTGATGGAGGTTCATCAATAAACATTATGATGGATGTGACAATGAAGGATCTAGGCCTACAAGGTGTGCAACCAACCCAATGGCTCATCAGACTAGCGGATCAGAGCAGAATTAAGCCTTTGGACATTCTTCCATATGTGAAGACTACAGTGGCTGGAAAAGATTATTGACTAACCTATCTAGTGGTGAAGCCAAACTCTTATGGTACATCCTACCCTCTGTTACTGGGCAGACCATGGCTTTTTGAAGCCAGAGCAAGGACGGATTGGTTCAAAGGAACCTTGACCTTGGGTAGAGGACCCAATAAAGTGGTGCTGAAGCTATATGGTTCTCAAAAAGGACATGGATCCACCTCCTTGGAATTATCTTTTGACTCCCCTAATAAGGCTACAGATGGAACATTAGCAGATGAAGATGCTGTCACACAGATCCTTCCCAAGAAAACAGTGGCACATTCCTTAACAGTGGATACTATAAGCCGACTTCCAAAAGATGCAAAGCCATTATCAATGGGTGAATACTTCCTGCCTGAACCAGGAACGATTTCTGAAATCACTTCTGACAGTGAGATAGAAGCATGGATGTATTTCTCTCCTTGCTACATGGCCATAGCAGAGCCAGAGACAGAGGCAGAAGATAAAACAGAGAACCTGTTCTTCTCTTACAGAGCTCCTACAGAAGCAGAGACAGAGACAGAAGCAGAGGCAGAGACAGAGATAGAAGCAGAAGCAGAGACAGAAGAGGATGGATATGATATGGATGAAGAAGGTTATGAAAGTGAGCCAGAAGAGTCTATTCCACCCGAAGAAGATACATTTGGAGAAGAAGTTCCAGAAGCATTAGAAGCAGACGAGCTCATGCTGTGGGACAGAATGGCAATGGTACCATTTGGTCTGGTAAATGGATCTTCTCATATGCAAAATCTTTATAAGAAATGGATTAAGAAGAATAAAACGTCTTTCAGCAGTGGCTCTTGCCGTCCTAACCCATCCTTGCCAAAGAAAGATGATGATGATGCACCGTGCCAACAAGCACCAGTCCCACCAACCCAACAGGCATCAGAGGGTCCCTGTTATGTGACGTTCCTGGATGTGTCATCAGAAGATGAGTCTTCCAGCCAAGAGGTAACTAATCTTGAAACCAAACCCGAAACAGCTCTAATCCCCTTCCAACATCTCAAGGAGAAAATTAAGCCTCCACCAAAAGAAGAAGTTGGTTCTAGTGGGCCATCAGAAGAGGACACCACTCCCTTGAAGGAGTCGGATCTGTACCCAGAAGCAGTCCGCGGGACCTTCATCTGTGAAGTAGAAGGTGAAAGGCAGTTAACCTTTGTGGATGCAGAAGGCATTGAACGCCACTTGAAGGTGGGTAGCAGCCTCCCAGAAGAGGAGTTGTCAACCTTGTTCAACTTGTTGAAAGAAAATTTGGACGTGTTTGCATGGTCCTACAAAGACCTAAAGGGGATTGATCCCACAATATGTCAGCATCATATTGACTTGGAGCCTGATGCCAAGCCAATACGACAACGACAGAGGCAAATGAACCCGAATTATTCCACATTGGTGAAAGCAGAGCTGCTGAAGCTTCTGGAAGCCGAGTTCATCTATCCAGTGGCAAATAGTGAATGGGTCTCACCCATCGTGGTTGTACCCAAGAAGAATGGAAAGCTTCGTATATGTGTTGACTTCCGAAAGCTTAATTCCAAGACAAAGAAGGATCACTTTCCTATCCCTTTCACAGACCAACTGTTGGACACAGTGGCAGGACATGAGCTTTACTCCCTTCTGGATGGATTCAGTGGATACCACCAAGTCCAAATCGCAGAAGAAGACCAATCCAAAACAACCTTCACCACAGAATGGGGGACCTACACTTACCGAGTGATGCCGTTTGGACTCTGTAATGCCCCTACTACTTTCCAGCGAATCATGATGGCCGCCTTCCAAAATCATTTATTGAGGTATATTTGGATGACTTCTGTATCTATAGTTTGATCCGTGAACACTGGGGACATTTGGAACAATGCTTTGACCGATGTCGGGAGTATGGGATTTCCCTCGACCCCGAAAAATGCATCTTTGGGGTCTCTTCTGGAGTTCTGTTGGGCCACATTGTCTCTGCACAAGGGATATCAATAGACCCTGCAAAGATCGAAAAGATTGCAGTCCTGACCGCACCCACCAACCTCAAACAGTTGAGGGGATTCCTAGGCCATGTGGGTTACTATAGAAGGTTCATAGTCCATTTCGCAACAAAGGCAACCTCCTTGCACAAGCTTCTGAGGAAAGATGCAGAGTTTACTTGGATGGAAGAATGTGGCAAAGCCTTCAACACTCTGAAGCAGTGTCTAATTGAGGCACCCATTCTCCAACCTCCTGATTGGACGAAGGAGTTCCATGTACATACTGATGCATCTATTGAAGGCTTAGGCGCAGTCCTATGCCAAAAGGGCTCCTCTAAGCTGGATCAACCGATCTACTATGCAAGCCGAAAAGTCACTGATAGGGAACGGAACTATACAGTGACAGAGCTGGAGTGTTTGGCAATGGTGTCTGCCCTAGAGAAGTTTCGCCACTACCTCCTATCTACCCATTTTAAATTTTATGTGGATCATGAGGCCCTGTCCTTCCTGATGAACAAAGCGGATGTGAAAGGACGAATGATGAGATGGCTCCTTCTATTTCAGGAGTTCGACTTTGAGGTGATTACTAAGCCTGGTCGTTCCCATGTTTTGGCTGATCATCTATCGTGTATCCCACAAACTGCAGACGAGGAGCAGGATGATCCAGACCTCCCTGATGCTTCCCTATTTCTGGTAGAAACTGTAACTCCCTGGTATGCAGACATTGCCAATCTACTGGCAACCCAACAGTATCCTCCTGGTATTTCTAGTCGGAAGAGGAAGAAGCTTATGCTAGAATCAGCCCCCTACACCCTGTTAGGCGGTGCATTGTACAAGAAAGGCAAAGATGAAGTGCTCCGAAGATGTGTTGCAGGAGATGAGATTGGGATTGTTCTGAAGGCTTGCCATGACGAGCCATGTGGAGGCCATTTTGCAGGAGAAGCTACAGCCAGGAAGGATTTGCTAGCAGGATATTGGTGGCCTACCATTCACAAGGATTCCTATGATTATTGTAAAAGATGTGATGCTTGTCAGAGAATGGGGAAACCCACCAAGACAAGTGCCATGCCATTGCAGCCTATTCTTCCTTTAAAACCATTTGAGAAGTGGGGCATCGACTTCGTAGGTCCAATCGATCCTCCTACCAGAAGGAAACAGAACTGATACATCCTCGTATGTACGGATTATGTCACAAAGTGGTGTGAAGCTAAATCCCTAAAGTGGGACAATAGTAACAGCATGGCCCTGTTCATGTACGAGAATATCATCACCCGTTTTGGCAGTCCCTTAGAGTTGGTAAGTGACAGAGGCACTCATTTCATTAATAAAGTCATGGAAGAGTTGAGAGAGTTGTATAAGATCCGCCATCGCAAGTCCACTCCTTATTACCCCAGAGCCAACGGCCAAGTCGAACTCACCAATCTCATCCTCTGCTCGATTCTGACAAGAACAATTGCTGCACATCGTCATGATTGGGACGATCGACTTACAGAGGCCCTCTGGGCATACAGAACCTCCCATAAAGCAACAACAGGACAGACACCCTTCCAGCTGGTGTAGTGAATCATCGTTTGGGAGACGATGATTCACTACAATGCCGTCTCCTGCACCTGGAATGTTTGGACGAAACTCGCAGGATGGCTCTACAGTGCATGGAAGCCACGCAAGCTCGACGTAAGGCTTACCATGACAGCTTCATCAAGCACAAGGAGTTCAAAGAAGGTGATTTAGTCCTCGCCTATGATTCACGATTTGGCAAGTTTCCTGGCAAGCTCCAACAGCGGTGGATGGGCCCATATACGGTACTTGCCGTCAACCCTAATGGCTCTGTCCAAGTGCAGACTGTTGATGCCTCTGATGATCCCTTCTTGATCAATGGATATCGCCTGAAGAAGTACTTCCCTCCTTGGGGATCTTGACAATCACGATCACTTGATCCTTTCCCTCGTTGGCGTGGCACTATCATTCTTATGATGCTACTTCTGATAGCCGTTCTTCAGCCACTCCTGATGAGGTGGACACAACCCTCTGTCCCCTCAACCCTACATTCCAGCCTTGATCTCTTATCCTCTATTTTCCACCAGTGACAGTGGCGAGGTTGGTTCTAATACATGGTCTTTCTACCATTCCCTTGTTTAATTCGAAGAGAAAAAAAAAGAGAAAAAATAAATAAATATACATATCGGTTATGGGAGAAAAGGACTTCGGTCCCTGTCATGCCGACCTATTCTTCGGGAAAAGGTGGAAACACCCTCGGGAGTAGGGGAAACAAAGAAAAAAAAGAAAAAATAAATAAATAACAAAAGAAAAAAAAAACAAATCTGTTATGAGAGAAAAGGAAGAAATTCCCTGTCATAGCAGGCCTCGTTCCAAGAAAAGGTGGCACACACCCTTGGGCGAAAAGCTGGTTGTGGAAAAGGTGGCAACACCCAGCAATCCAGAAAGTGGATTTATTAATTGATATCCCAAGGATCCAATTCCGAAGCTGCCTCCCTTGGTACGCTGTGTCCTGGGTTTCTTTGCAGAGCGTCTAACTGTCCTCTAGCAGACGACATGTCCTATTCAACACAATGTTCGATTTGATGGCTACCTCCCTGGGTATGCCTCTTCAACAACTGACGACGCGATCTTCATCGACAAACAATCGAGTGACGTGAGCTTTCATCCTAACCGGATGGGGATGTGAGTATGGGTTGCCCTAAATGACAAAATCTCTACAGGATTTACACGAAGCGACTAGTTTACTAGAATAGTATGAAATCTCTAGTATTATGTTTAGACGACTTAATTCCCACTTTAGATAGATCCAAATATATGCCATGACTTACTTTGAAGAAAATAAGTTGTCTAAGACAAAAGATTGAGAAAAATGATACGATTAATAAAAATTGCCATTTTTGCCTATTGTTGATGGATTTTTGCAATTTTGTCCACTCTAACTTGTCGACCACATATATTCCAATCATTTTGAGTACATGGATGATTATATTCAAAGTTCATATGACGAAGTTATGATCCAAACAAGTTATAGACATGCACATGGCAAAAACAATGAAAGTAATGAAAAAAGCATAAGCTTTAAAGCTAAACACCTTAAGCTTTTATGAAAAAGCAAAGAAAAAACACACATGAGAGGGAGTGGGAAAAAACTATAAAAGGGAGGACAAGGAGGGGAGAAGGGCCATCAAAATCACAAATGTGTGTAAGGCTTGATGTTGAGATTTTATCCCTCACCTTCTTCGATCTTGCCATCAAAATTCGAAGAGAAGGTTTGAGGACGTGCTTTAAGTCCCTCGCCTACATCAAATTTCTAACATTGCAAGTCGCTATGGAGATTGGCTTGAGTTAAGCTTAAAGATTCTCGCCTATTTTTTAAGATCAACAACAAATTCACATCCATGCAACGAGCAACTTCACGAACCCCCGCACGAATTCCGTGCGACATCTGGCTCCATACCAAGAGAGAAACAAGAGAAATATTGACAAGGACGAGACGCTGATCGAGAAGGAGAAGACTCTATTCTATAAGACAAAGAGACATCATTCCATTCAATCCAAGGAAGGGGATACACTGAAGGTCTCTCATCCTCTTCTACTCTAATCCGAGAAGAGAAGACATTGAATAACTCTATCCTATTCTATCAATCCGGTTAGAAGTCATACCTCTACTCTCGTTTCTATTGTGTCTACTAGAGAGAGAGAGATCATACCTATTCTCTTGCTCTTACTCTATACTAGAGAAAGAGTTACCCTTGTTCTTACCCTTGCTTGCTAAGGTGAGGGAGAGAGAAGTATTACTCTCCACAAAGCAAGAAAAACCATCCACGAGGCCTACATCATCGAATCCTGCAATAACCATCATCATCATTGTGAGTCTTACACCTTTACTAGCTAGTATTACTGCCGTATTCTTCTTCTACGAATCATATTTTTGTCATGGCCCCGAAGAAAAAGAATTCTAAAATGAAAATCGCAAATGACCCTACTAACGTGGAAGCAACAATTGGAGTTGCGAGCACGGGAGTCACTAACAGAGTCACGGGCACGGATAACAGCCCTTTACCAATCGGGATACCAGAGGTTTAAAATATATATATATATATTCAAATTCAATAGGAATAAGATAAGAACATCATATAGGCTAGAAAATGTTAGGGAAATTATGAAAACCTAGAACTCAAGAGAAATCACGAGGAATTTTAAGGTTAACCCCATACAACAGAAGACTAGTGAATTCAAGACGAATTTACTAAGAATGAAACCCTGAAGAAACTAGCCAAGGATATAGTTCCAATCTAGAAGCTCTGATAGAAGATTTTAAAGATCGAAAATGTCTCTAAGTTGAAGAAACGGACTTAAGGCCAAGAAACTTGGTTACAAGAACTAGGAAGTTAGAGTCCCCAAAATCTAGATATCCTTAGTAAAATTCCAAGGGAAAGAGTTTATTGTGTGAAACTCAAGTGCCGATCGTTACTAGATTAAGCATTACTTGAAAGTTGCATGATTGATTGAAGTCATAACTGCTTGAATCCATCAATCTTATTTGTGAATTTTTAGATTAGATCTTGATTGAATTAAGTATTAAAACAGATAAAAATTGAGGAGCCCTATACCTCCCCCAAGGATAGGTGCTAAATCCCCATACCAAGAGCGGATATTTTTACCACCGAAGAAGCATGGACTGGCTCCGATGGTAAGAGATCTCCCAGTAGGGATCGTATTAAGTAGGAGGTGGTTAGGGTGCCAGGGGGGCTCTAGCTAGTAAATCCTTTTCACACCTAGAAACTACTTGGTCCCATATATGTCCCAAGTTCTACTTTGGACACCTATAAATGCTAGCTATAGGTGGATTTGATCTTGGTGATGTGCAAATGTGTTGGATGAGGCAACACATAAAATTGTAATTTTTCTCCTATATGGGCAGGAGAACACACATTATGAAACATAATCAATGATTTTTTTAAATTCTGATTCTATGTCCATGAGTAAATTATCTAAACAAACAACAGTGCATAAATGGATTTTAATTAATGAAGCTATTTCTATATGTTTCACGTAATGTGGTAGCTAATTAGATAACTAAGAACTTCCATAGAGGGAAGCGGGTTGATGGATTCCTGACAAATCCAATCCTATGGCAGGGTGGTCTCGGTGAGCCGAGAAGTTTCACAAAAAAAAAAAAAACTAGAAAGAAACTCTAGGAAGGGCCGATTCGTTGACTTACCTAGGGTTTGGTAGTCGCCTCTTTTGGACAAGAAGCCTCTCAAAAGACACCTCCGAATGTGAGCTAGTTGTTGATAGGTAACTATTAGATCAATTAGGAACCTTCAGGTTGATCCTTCGAGGGTAATGGCTAAAAGGTGAGAAGGACCAAAGCTTGCTTGGAAGAGCTATGTCTCTAGGATATAAAGCTTGAGCATGTGATCAAGCTTGGATAAACCTCTCTTTCTAAGATGTCTTTGTGCCAAAGCTTGTTGACCACATGCTCAAGCTTGTATCAACCCTCTCTTCATAAGGGACATCTCTTTCAAATAGAGCTTGAGCATGTGGTTTATTCCCCTCCACTGAGAGATTTTTAAAACACAATGACAATAGCTATGTATAAGTTATCCCCCTCCACTGAGATATTTATGAAACACATATTGAGCAGCTTGCATCAATACTCTCACTTGGGTGCAAGGAGCTTAGCATGAAACTAAGACAACAGATCTTGGACACATGCTCAAGATTCTATCAACCATCTTCTTTTTATTATGTGGCTTTAAGAAATCTTTGAGAGGGAACTTGAGCATGTGCTTAAGCTCATATGAACTCTATCTTTATGGGGAAGGAGGTTGTCAAGACAATTTCCCCCTCTTCCTTTGAAGAAGGCATGGGAAAATAATTTCTCCTCTCTCATTGAGATGGTCATCTTCTTACAAACATGTTCCTTATGACTCTCATCAACTTGGCTTTTCTAATCCTTGTCACACGAATAATATCAATTATGAATCATCTATTTCCTATTGTGGGAGGTGCTTCATAAGATAGATTCCTAGTTTCTCATTTCTAGTTTGGATGTATTTGAGGGAGAGCTTGAGCATGTGATTAAGCCCATGTCAACCTTCTTTGTTGGATATGATTATGAGGTGTAAGCAAGATAGAGAGGAGGGGAGATTTGCAAGATAGTGGGAGAGAACTTGAGCACATACTCAAGCATGCATAGGCCCTCTCCATTTTACCCTACCTATTGGATATGACTTTCTAATATGCCTTTGAAAAAGAGCTCGATCAAGCTTGTATCATCTCTATATTTATGGGGGAGGGTGGTAGTTACTCCTCTTTGACTGAGATGTTTTTTTTGTATTAATTTGAACATGTCTTTGAGAGAGAGCTTCAATACATGCCCAAGCTTGTACCAATCCTTTATTTTTGGGAGGCGCTTTGTAAGATAGGTGCATAGTTCCTCTTGTCTCTTTCACATGTATTTGAGAGAGAGCTTGAGGATGTGATCAAGCCTATAGCAACCCTCTTTATTTGTGTGAGTCTCATGTGCTTTTTTAGGTAGAGAAGAGGGAAATCTATAAACAGGGTCGGATAGAGCTTGATGATGCATCTTTTAGGTAGAGGGGAGGACAACAGTAAATATGGTGGGACAAAGCTTGACCGTGTGCTCAAGCCTATATAGACCCTCTACATTTTTTTTACTTTTAGACCTCTTTGGGATAGAGCTTGAGTATGTGCTCAAGCATGCATCAACATTCTCTCTATGGGGGAGGACCTTGGTAACATTCTTTCCCCTTTTTGTTTGATGTGAGTCTAATATGCCTTTTATTTAGAGAGGAGGGAAACTTGTAAACATGGTGGGGTAGAGATTGATGATGCATATTTTAGGTAGGGGGAGGGCAACATGTAAAGATCACTTGACCTTGTGCTCAAGCCTATATGGACCCTCTCCATGTTTTGACTTTGACATCTCTTTGGGACCAACATTCTCTCTATGGGGGAGGAGCTTGGTAACATTCTTCCCCTCTATCTCTGAGTGTAGCGTGGTAGTTTCCCCTCTCTCATTGAGGTGTTTATGAGATAGAGCCTGAGCACTTGCTCAAGCTTGAAAAATATCTTTTTTATATGGATTTTGAAATATCCTTGAGACATAGCTTAAGCATGTGCTCAAGCTTGGATCAACCCTTTCTTACCAAGGGAGAAGCCTCACAAGATAGGTTATTGGTGTCTCCTTTCCACTCCCATCCCCTTTAGATGCATTTAGGGAGAGAGCTTGATCCTATGATCTAGTCTATAATGATCTTCTTTGTTTGCCATGACTATGAGGTGTCTTTGAGACAGAGGGGAGGGAAACTAGGCATTTTAATATGACACTTTGATATGCCATTGGGTTGTAGCTTGTGCATCTTCTTAAGCTTGTAAAAACCCTCTCCTTAGGGGGGAGGGGCCTCTCAAGAGTGTTTAACCCCTCCCTTGCAGGGCATGGAAAAAGATTCTCATCTCTCATTGAGACAGCTATTAGACAGTGCGCCTCAAGCTTGTACCCAAACCCTATCTTTGTGATATGACCTTTTCATATGCCTCAGGAAAATAGCTTAATAATATGATCAAGCTTGTATTGACTCTATATGTAAGGGGGAGGGCTTGTATCTATTAACTGCAACATTGTAGCTATTCCTTTCTCATTGAGATGTCTTTTGTATATGAATTTCTTACATGTCGTTGTGAAAGAGAGCTTCAGTACATGCTCAATCCTTTATTTCTGGGGAGGAGCTTTGCAGGATAGAGTCATAGTTTCTCTTGTCTCTTTAAGATATATTTGAGATCAAACTTGAGCATGTGATCAAGCCTACAGAAATCTTCTTTGTTTGATATGAGTCTGATGTGTATTTTAGGTAGAAGGTAGGGCAACATGTAAAGGTGAAGGGATAGAGCTTAAGCATGTGCTCAAGCCTATATAGACCCTCTCAACTTTCCTTGACTTTGAAATCTCTTTGGGACAGAGCGTGAGCATGTGCTCAAGCTTGTATCAACCACACTCTCTATGGGGGTGGATGGTGGTAATATTCTATCCCCTCTATCTTAAATATCTTTGAGCCATAACTTGATCATGTGCTTGTATCAATGCTTCCTTTTCCAAGGGAGGCACTTCATAGGATAGGTTCATGGTATCTCAATTCCCCTCATCTCTCTTGTAGATACATTTGAGAGAGACCTCTCCACTTTTATGTGACCCTGAGATAATTTTGAAAGAGACCTTGTGAAGCATTTTCTCAAGCATTTATAAACCCTCTCTTTACGGGGGAGGTGCTTGGTAATATTGTTTTGCCTCTATTGCTATGTGCAACATGGTAGTTTCTCCTCTATCATCGAGAGTGCATGGGATGGATCCTGAGCATGTATCCATGCCCATATCAAGATTGTCTTTTTTATGTGAATTTCTAGCAAAAGGCTAAGCTTGTATCAACCCTTTGTTTAAGGTTGAAGGAACCTCACAAGCTAGGTTCCTAGTATCTTGTTCCCACTCCTTTCTCTTTTAGATGTATTTTTTAGAGAGCTCTTCACTTTTGTGTGACCTTGAAGTCATTTCGAGACAAATCTTGCGAAGTGTGTTGTCAAGCATGTAAAAACCCTCTCTTTACAGGGTAGATGCTTGGGAATATTGTTTTGGCTCACCTCTAAGTGCAACATGGTAGCTTCTCATCTATCGTAGAGATGTGTATGAGATGGACTTTGAGCACATGCCCATGCTTGTACTCTTTGGGGTAGAGCTTGAGCATATGCTCAAGCCTGTATCAACCCCCCTCTCTATGGGGGTGGATCTTGGTTATATTCTATCCCCTCTATCTCTAAGTGCAACGTGGTAGTTCTCCCTCTCTCATTGAGGTGTCCATGAGATAGAAATATCTTTGAGACATAGTTTGAGCATGTGCTCAAGCTTGTATCAATCCTTCCTTTTTGAAGGGAGGTGTAAAATAGCTCATTCTCACAGCAAGCAAAATAACTGAAAATACAAGAAATACACCATATGTTCCAAGAAACCATAGCCAAGGTGGCTATGCATGAAATTATATTCCCATGGAAGGTTGAGAATCAAAGATGAATGCTACAACATGAATAGTACCTCATGCCAAGGTGGGACATGGTATGCACCCCATGATCATGGTGGTTAAGAGCATGCACCCTCTTAGATGGTGGAAGGAAGGAAGCCTCAAAACATGTATTCTTCAAAATGGCAAAAAGATCCTTCACATTTTACATCTCCACCTTTTATACTTAACCCTAGCCTACCCTAGACTAAGGCATTTATGCTTTATTACCTGCCATTTTCCATGTTGAAATGAAACTCCAAGTTGAAGAAGATCTCATCTATCAATGAAGTACAAATATGAAATCTGAGTATATTGCTAAAAACTATCTAAAACAGGCTGCGGCACAAAGAATGGCCATAACTTGAAGAAGAAATGTCCAATCACCATGTATGAGCTATAGAAATGTAGAGGACAATCCCTAGTATCCAATCATGCCATAAAAATCAAATTTTGATGATGGTAGAGCAATTATTTTTATGACAATTTTTTAATATAGCAAGCTGTCCTGTTCAATTTTTACTTTGTTCCTGCAAACGCCATGGAAAATAATCCAGGTATGATGATGATTTCCAAGTAGACTCCTCTAGGGAAAAAACTCGCCATTAAATAAGGTATTCCAATAGTGAATGGTTCCTTAAAACCTTTTCTCTTTTTCCAATAATCTTTTCAAGCTCATAAAGGATGAGAACCATCTTTATCTATGGGAGGTAACTCCTCTAAAAACCTTTATGGCTAGACCCACATATTTCTTAAGTTGGGAAACATGAAAGGTAGAATGAATCCTTGTTGAAGAAGGAAAATTGAGCTTGTATGCAAACTTGCCAACTCATTTGAGGATTTGATAAGGCCCGTAGTAACGATGAGCCAACTTATTATGACCACCTTTGAGAGAAGCATACCTAGATTTAGACACTTCAAGAAATACCCGATCTCCTTCTTCAAACTCCAAATGCCTCTTTTCATCAACATAAGCCTTCATAATATTTTGTGCCTTGCTAATGTTTTCTTTGCATTGATGTAAAGTAGCTTTCATTTTCTTAACTTCAGTCTTGGCTTGTGGATTCACATCTTCATAAAAGAGAGCTGAAGGTATTTGCACTTTGTGTCCATAAAGCGCTTTAAATGGTCAAAATTCAGTAAGATGTAGTGAATGATCCCACAAAGCTTGGACAAGGCTGGATCTTAGATGCACTAAGTGCAAAATCACTCATATCTTTGTAGATAAAAGCCATCTTCTAGTTGGAAAAAAGTGCCATCATTCCATTGGGGTTGTTCAGTGTCAAGGCACTCGATGGGGAGGCCACGCCTATTCCATTGCATGTCATGACACACGCACACACCAAGCAGGCCGGCATATCATTGCCAGGGCCTAGCAACTTAGACACAATCTCAATAGGGAAAAAGAGCTATAGATGAAGAAAGAAGAGACCAGATGTGAAGGTCACGTTGAAAACTGAGAGTGCCACAACGATGCCTACTAGAAAGAAAGTGACCAACGCAGAGGTAGAAATGTCAACTCCAAAGTTGGTTAGGAAAGGAAATGCAAGGGTTAGGAAGTACCCCACCCCAAAGTGCTAAATCGAAGCCATCAAAAAGGTGAAGGAGTGGGTGAAGGAAGCCTAGGAATACCTAAAAGACATTGAGCCCATATTGGAGGACGAGATCAATCATCTCTCAAGCATAAGCACACTAGTGTCACCTCCACGACCAAAATCGAGAGATGTGGTGGCACCACAAACAGTGCCACATAAACAAAGCCTAAATGCTACAGGCTAACAAATCGGCCAAGGCCATTGGCCAAGAAGCGCAGAGAAGGAGCACATCAAGCATCTACCAATCTCCTAACCTCATTGGTAACCACCCCTATGACACTAGGCCTAGGAGATCTACTTAGGGAACATTGGTTGCTGTTGTAGCAAGAGCTGAAATAGTGGGTTGAAGGACCAATGGGGTAGGGTGCTATTATGACTGGAATGAACATGACATAGAAACCCAAATATCGAGTCTGACATTGCACTCAGTGCCAAAATCCTTACATGTTAATGCTTTCTAGGAGAGAGTTGAAACACATGTTGTCTTGCTGATCTTAGATCTAGGTGACACCATGAGGAAAGGAATCATAGACACGGGAGTGGAAATCAGTGTGTTGAGCCATGTAGTGCTCTAGACTTGGGGTAACCTACAAGTCAAGATGGCCAGGTTTAATGTTACTCTGGCTAATGGAACAAAAGTGAAGCCATTTGGTGTGTTAAAGAATTGGCTAGTAAAAATCGCAAGAGTCCAATTCTCGGTTGACTTTATAGTCATGAAAGGAATGGACTATGACATCTTGCTAGGCTGACCCTAGATGCACAATGTGAGAGTCATAGAAGATTTGGGAAACTGTCTAATATTCCTAGGTAATCGAATGGAAGCCATATGAATAGAGATGGAGATGGGCACATGGAAGGCCACGCCAGTTGACCTAGATGCCATCTCCACTATGCTGAAGGGTGATGGCCCGAATAAAAAATCTTACGGGCCACTGACTAAGTATATCCCTTGTCCTGAGGACAAGCGAGACTGGATGCATGTCCTTGCTACAATTGACCTGGTGATCTTGAACAATAAGGAGTATGAGGAACAAGCCATCAAGGCAATTGGCAAGGCCAACAATGTGCCCTTAGTGCCAATCTATATGATGGATGGAAGCTCATGTAGAAAACCCAATCTTATCACATTCCAAGTACCAAACAATAAGTGAGAGCTCCATGTGATCTTAGAGTACCTGACCGACAAGTTAGCTGGTAACTCATCAATAAATCTTAAACCACTTAAAGATCTCTTGAACGAACCTAAGTGGAGATGGACTGAAGTGCACGACTTAAACTTAATGTACAATTGAGCCTTAGTCTCACAGATGAAAAGAAGCATGAGTATCAAGATTTAAGAAAAGATGGACAGTCAGATGATGACAATTTTGACGACGAGTACGAGGACTATTGCTCCTTCAGTGACGAAAGTGAAGGGGATATTGATACAATAGAATACGACACTGAGGGACACATAATCGACCAAATATGAGCAGACTTAAAATTGCACAAGGGAAATTCCTTTAGAATCAAAAAAGGAGTCATGTGTATAGATTGTGATCGCACTTGATTAGGGCACATAGGTGGAAGAGGCTATGAGTAAGCAGGACTAGTCCAACCAAGTGTTGTGCCCATATATAGGATGGATTCACCTTCCAAGCTATGACCACCAAGAGAGACTCCCTCTTCTAGTGAAGATGGAGAGTTTGATTCCAAGTCAAAAGTGAGCTCAGACAATGATCACGAGATAGCTATGTTGAAAGAGGGGAGAGAGAGATAGGGATAGAGCTAACAGAGAACCATCGGGTTCTTCTTCTTCTCTTTCATTTATTCAACACTAGAGTCATACTCACACTATAAAGAGTATCCTAGTGTAAGTGTAACTAGACTGACTAACTCACTGACTAACTCTAGTCAGGTCACCGACTAGCTAAACCGACTTATTCAATGTAGTCACATGCAGACAGCTACACACTAGCTGTCACAGATGTCGGTCATACATAAAGACGGACAGACAGGAGAGCTTGACTTCTAACACTCCCCCTCAAGCTCAAGACAGCATCTGCATACCAAGTAGATGTCTAAAACCACAAAACTTATCTTTACCTAGAGACTTGGTAAAGATATCTGCAACTTGCTCATCAATCCTCACATGCATGAGATCAACCTTTCCTGCAAGAACCATCTCTCGAATGAAGTGGCAGTGTACCTCTATGTGTTTTGTCATGGCATGGTAAACTGGATTCATGGCCAGGAGTACACTACTGAGATTGTCGCATAACAGTGTCACTGGAGCATCAACCTGTATATCCAAGTCAGCCATAAGCTTGAGCAGCCATGCAATCTCACATGCTGCCAATGCAACTCCCCTGTACTCAGCCTCAGTACTGGATAAAGCAACTGTAGACTGCTTCTTGCTGCTCCAGCTGATCATGCCGCTACCAAAGCCAAAAGCATAGCCACTCGTAGACCGTCTGTCAAATGAGCATCCTGCCCAATCTGCATCTGTGTATCCAATCAGTGTCAAGGGCTTATCTCTGACATAGAATAGCCCATAGTCTACAGTGGACTTAACATACCTCATGATGCATCTAATTGCATCCAAGTGTGGCTTCCTCGGCTTCTGCATAAACTGGCTTATCAGCCCTACAGCATAGCTCAAGTCAAGCCTAGTGATGGTTAAGTAAATCAGACTGCCAACCATCTGCCTATACATAGTCACATCTTCAACTTCAACCCCAGTGTTCATGTCTAGCTTTACATTCTGATCCAGATGCGTATCCAGTGGTTTGCATTTATCCATGCCATACTTCTTAAGCATTTCCATGGCATAGTGCTTCTGCATCAGCCATAAACCATTTTCAGCTAGTACAACTTCAATACCCAAGAAATACTTCAGATCTCCTAGATCTTTCATGTCAAATTCAGATTTCAGCATCTTCATTGCATGCTAAATTTCCATGTCATCATCTCCAGTAATTATCGGGTCATCAACATATATGACCAGCACTATCAAGCCACTGTTAGTCTTCTTTGTGAACAGGCTGTGATCAACCTTGCCAACAACAAATCCAAGGCTCTGCAAGAAGCTGCTGATCCTAGCATGCCAAGCTCTCAGAGCCTGTTTCAGCCCATACAGTGTCTTTTTCAGCCTGCACACATAATGCTGAAAAACAGGGTGCTCAAACCCTTTCGCCTGAGCCATATATACATCCTCTGCTAAATCACCATTGAGGAATGCATTCTTGACATCCATCTGCTGCAATTTTCAGCCTTTTGCAGCAGCCAAGGCAATTACTGTACGTATGGTTTCCATCTTTGCAACCGGGCTGAATGTTTCATCATAATCCAATCCATACTATTGAGCATATCCTTTAGCAACCAGCCTGGCTTTGTATCTTTCCACACTGCCATCAGGCTTACATTTGATTTTATAGACCCATTTGCAGCCAATGGTCTTTTTTCCATCAGGCAATGGCATCAGATCCCAAGTCTGATTTTCAGCCAAGGCATTCATCTCTTCTCCATAGCATTGCACTAATTTTCATCCTTTACTGCTTCAGCATAAGTACCTGGTTCTTTTATCTCCATCACTTTTGTCATGTAAGCATAGTGCTTTGCAGTGTAACCAGTGTACGTAAACCTGTCAATAGGTCTCTTGATCCTCTCTGATCTCCTGAGCTGTGGCTCACTCTGAGCTTGCCTCTCATGAGGCGGCACATAACGGCTCTGCCTAGCACCTGGCGTCATAACAGACGAAATCCCCAGTTCGCTGTCTAAGCTGTCACTGCTCGATGACTCATAGCCTGCTGTAAGTGGTCCTATCACATCCTCAAAAACCTTTTCTTTTCCTTTTCCCTTGTCATTTCTCCCCCTCATTGACATGTCTGTGTCAGTGGACGTAGAATTACGGCTCCGTAAGCGTCCTCACCAAGGACTCACTGCGGAAGATACATCTGATGTCTGATCACTCATAGAAGAACTCTCTGCATGAGTATTTTCAGCATGATTCATACTAGGTGCTCCATCAGTAGGCACCACAATCGGATTCCCATACCACGATGCTAACTCATCAAAGACTACATCTCTGCTGATGAGTGTCTCATGCGTAGAAGGTACATAACACTTGTATGCTTTCCGTTCCTGTGCATATCCCAAAAATACAATCTTCATTGCCTTAGGATCCAATTTCTTCCTCTTTTCATCTGGTATATGCACATACGCAATACATCCAAAGACTTTCAAGTGCCTGATGTCAGGTCTATGACCATACAGTTCCTCATAAGGGGTGAGTGCATGTATTCCTGCTATAGGAGTGTGATTCAGCACATAAACTACAGGCATTACTGCTTCAGCCCAATAGGTATTAGGCAAACACTTCTCATTTAGCATAGCTCTTGCTGACTCCATTAAGACTCTGTTCTTCCATTCTGCAACACCGTTCTGGTGCGGTGTATAGCTACATGTGAGCTGCCTTCTGATCCCATACTTGGCAAGATATCTGTCAAATTCTTTGGATACATATTCACCTCCTCCATCTGATCTCAAGCATGATATGTAGCAACCAAGTTCATTTTCAACACGTTTTTTAAAGTCTCTAAAGACTTCAAACACCTCATCTTTATGCTTCAAAACGTACAGCCAAGTGTACCTGCTGAAATCATCAATAAATGAGACATAGTACCGTGCACCTCCAAAAGACGCATTATGCGACGGTCCCCAGACATCAGAGTGCACCAACTGCAAAGGCTTAGTGCTGTTTTGTACATGTCTCATGAAAGGAAATCGTGCCTGCTTTCCAAACTGACATGCAGGACACACATGCCCAAAGTCATTACACTTGAATTTCAGTAATCCAAGTACGACTGCCTTCTGCTGCATGGATTTCAGCTTCTGTACATTTACATGTCCAATTCTCTTGTGCCAAATATCTACATCTCTAATGGCACTCTCATCATGAGCAAACATAGCTGCTTTAAGTTCAGGAATGATCGCTTCCAAAGTAAACATCCTGCCATCCCTTCTGCCCTTGGCAATTAGCTTGCAGTCATTTCCATACTCCTCAATGAAGCATCCATCCTTGTTAAACCTCACTTGCAGATTCTGTTCTACCATTTGACCCACAGACAACAAATTCTTCGTTATGGTCGGTACATGTAAGACATCATGCAGGCCTTTCTGCTTGCCATCAGGCATCATCAATGGAACAATCCCTTTATGCTTTATGTCATGTTGGGTGTCATCCCCAGTACATACATGACCATGTGTACCTGCAACCATCTCATCAAACCACTCTCCATGCGGAGTCATGTGGTTTGACTCACCAGAGTCAATGTACCACCTGACATCTCTATTCTGCCTTGACGCAGACTTGGACACATGCTGCATGGCAAAGAGTCTATCAACCTGATCATCCTGACCACCACTAGAGGATGCATAATGCCCATGTTGTTTCCCTTTTGCATTCATGGCATTCTGTTTTTTGTAACATTCCTTTGCTATGTGCCCATACCTGCCACAATAATGGCAATCTTTGTCCCTGTTGGACTGATCAGAAGACTGCCAAGATCCAGATCCACCTCCTCTTCCTCGAGGTGATCTCCCCCTGCCTCTAAAACCACCAGATCCTCACTGGCCCTGTGTATTGGCACCATGCCAATTTCCATGCTGCTGCTGTTGTCCATAGGCATTACGAGTGTCGCCACGACCTTGATATGAACCATGGCCTCTGCCTCCTCTGCCACGCTGGCTAGAGTATAACATAGTGTCTCTGCTCTGAGAGGCACTAGAACCTGTATTTAGGCTAAGTTTGACCTCCTCATGCAGCAACAATGCAACTAGTTCTTCCCAGTCAGGGGGATCTGCTCTAACTGAGATGGAAGTGTCAAATGCTTTGTATTCTTTCCCTAAACCATTCAATGCAACAACAATCATATCATCTTATGATACCCTTGAACCAATGGTAGCTAACTGATCAGCTATGGTCTTGATCTCCGTGGTATACACCTGGATGCTTCTGCCATTTCTAGAAATATTATTGAACTGTTGTTTCAACTGGATCTTCTGTGCATGTGTCATGGTTCCATAATTTCTCATCAGTATATCCCAAGCATCCTTCGAAGACTCACAGCCAGTGATTTGAATAGCCATAGCATCGGATATACATAGTGAAAATCAATGCGATACCTTACGTGCTCTTTCAGTCCATAACCTGTGAGCTCTCTTCTATTCATTTGTTGCATTTGCTTCAGGCAATTTCAGGAGCTGCTTCATCTCTTGTGCATAAGTCCCAATATCCTCTACCAACCAGAAAATTTTTCATTCTGAATTTCCATAATGCAAGGTTTTTGTTGTCTAGATTTTCTCTAACTATTTGCGTGATATTATCAGTCCCATGTGCATTAGCCATGATGCAATAGACTGTATGTCAAATGCCTGACTCCCTGCAAGTCAATAAGTTCGACTGACTAAGTTCAGTCCACTACAGTTGATGACAGTTTTCTGCAATTAATTGCAGTAAAAAACTAGTAAATTTCAGCCCAGTATCAGCCCAAAATAGTCCACAATCAAGTTGTCCAGCTCGTAGAAATAACTGTCAATACATATGCCGTGTACTTGCTTCAAATTGAACTCCTGCAAATCCACTGCTAGGGTCCAAAAACATGCAGTCTAAACCTGTAAACTGTGATTAACAGCAACACTTTCAATGCCAAAAACAACATGCACACATGTCATATATGTCCCAAGTCTTCTCAGATGACTGCAAGTACATATGTCACTCTAGACATGAGCATAGAAACACAAAACAGTGCATAATCAGCAAGTACAAGTGTCAACAGTTTTGTTTGTAAGTTGCAGCCAACCAAAAATCAGCATAACCAGCTTCAAACCGCTTCAAAGTGTCTTCAAACCAAACCATACATTTGCTCTAGTATGACAAGGTCAATGCATGACTATGTAGTGACCATAGACTGTCTGTCTCTAATGAGAAAAGTCATACATTACTTCTACAATTTGTATTCAGCCAAAAAGACGAGATTGCATTTTCTTCAGCTCCAAAAATTTCGGCATTCAGTAGCACTTAATGCTTTTCTCAACCCATGAACATTCTAACATACATATGTCAATACATACATCTCATAGATGTCACCAAATGTCACACTATGCTTCAGTAAAGAACAAATGCTTGCTGTCCATGTTAAATGATAGTTTTCAGCCTGTCTAAAATGCTCCACATATGAGTATTTCAGTTACCAAAATCAGCTCTTGCAGTGGATCACAACAGGTACATATGACCTCCAGCATATACCTATGCTCCAAGAGTGCTTCTGGGCTTGTCAGAGAGCTTCCAAAGCTCTTCAGTGTGTTGCATATACCATGTATGCTGTGTATACAGTAGTGCTGGCCTTTTTTTCAGATCTTCCCACTCTGATCTCAGCTCATGTCAGAGCTCAAAGTCAAGCATTTGCTTCTTGCAATCTCAAAGCACTTCATACATGACATAACTAAGCATTTGATGACCAAAGACACTAGCATTTGATGAAGTGCAGCCCAACAAATGATGACAGCAAACAGGCGCAGTTCACGCTGCCTACAAACCTGAATTTCAGCACACTTCTGAAGATGATGATGATTGTAGTGAGTGATACACACTCTGATGTGGTCTTCTTGGCCTCCTCAAGGCTCCCAACAAGGCACAAGTACTGATATTCACCCTGGAGTATGCAATGAACAAATGCTTACCTGCAGCCCACAATGGCAGCTTGTTTTATGTAGGGAAAAAACTAAGTCAGGTCCTCTTTACTTCCTCCAGCTTCACGGAGTCCACCAAGTCCCGCTCTGATACCATGTTGAAAGAGGGGAGAGAGAGATAGGGATAGAGCTAACAGAGAACCATCGGGTTCTTCTTCTTCTCTTTCATTTATTCAACACTAGAGTCATACTCACACTACAAAGAGTATCCTAGTGTAAGTGTAACTAGACTGACTAACTCATTGACTAACTCTAGTCAGGTCACCAACTAGCTAAACCGACTTATTCAATGTAGTCACATGCAGACAGCTACACACTAGCTGTCACAGATGTCGGTCATACATAAAGACAGACAGACGTGAGAGCTTGACTTATAACAAGCTAAACCTGCTAAGACTAGATGCACCAAAGGGGACCTACTTGTTCACCTAAGATGCCAAAGGTTAAAGGAGGAAACAACCTAGGGGCACACAAGTAGAACAACAAAGAAAACTACAATACCTACCAAAGAGGTTCACTAAGTTCAAAAAGGTGATAGGATAGTAATCTTATTAGGAGCCAAATGCCAGGGGCAAGCAAGCAAACCAATTGAAGAACTCACCAAGGTCAAGAAGGTCAATTTAGCTAAGGAAGGGGAAAACCCTTGACCTGTCTTTATCGCCAATGACCTGACTGAGGAAGAGGAAGAAAGTATCATTGCTCTCTTGTGAGAGTATATAGACGTATTTGCTTGGTCTCTCGAGGAACTCAAAGGGGGTAGATCCGAGTGTAGTGACTTACAATATACCCATGACACCTGATGCAACACTGGTCAAGAAACGATCGTATCCAATGAATCTAAAACACGCTCACACTATCAAGGAAGAAATTGATAATCTAATGAGAGTAGGATTCATGTACGAGATTGAGCACACAGACTGGGTTTCACCCATAGTCACCATGCTAAAGAAGAATGGGAAGATCAGAATGTGTGTCAACTACAAGAAGGTAAACACTGCTATGAAGAGAGATAATTATCCATTGCTGTATACCAAACACATGCTCAAAAGAGTAGCTGGTAAAGAGGCCTGCAATTTCCTGAATGGCTTCTCGGGGTACAACCAAGTGCAAGTACATCCTGACGATAGGCACAAGACCACCTTTTCCATTGAGTGGAAAATCTTTACCCACATAGTCATGCCCTTTAGGTTGACTAATACACTAGCTACCTTTCAAAGGCTCATTTGTGCTATATTCAAGGACATGCTTAGGAAGGAGTTAGAGGTTTTCATCGATGATCTGTGTATTCACTCCACTTGAAAGGAGCACATAGACAAGATCCGAGCTATCTTTGAATGGTGTTGATTATATTATCTCTCATTGAACCCCGTAAAGTGCCAGTTTTTCGAATCCGCCTGGCAACGGAACGTTCACAATTGAAGCGACTAGGAACGACTTGAAATTTGGGCTCCTAGTGGCCAGGGTCTCCTAACAGCATTCTAGTATTGGATCCTAGACATCCTACTTTACGCAGAGATATCCAAGCCGAAGTAGACCCATGCTGCACTTGGTTCAAATATAATGGAAAACGAGAGGGATGCGGTGCTCGACCTCTCTGCTCATAGGGCATAGTCCCATTACGGTCCTCTAAAATACCATGAATCGAGATTCTATCCTAACAATTTCTAAAGGTCGAATGACGGTAAAATCTAGTAGAAGCCTCCCAATTCTCTAGGACCACCCTACCGTAGGACAGACCCGTCAGGGGTTCTGCCCACCCCGCTTCCCTCAATAGCTTTAGTTTTCTAATTAGGTCCTACCGCATTTATGTGTGACACGTAAAGTCAGCTTCATTAATTAAGCCTTTTAGGGAACAGGGTTCGTTTGCATAGCTTATAGCACACACACAAAAACAGAGCAAAGAAATCTATTGATAAACAAATTCAAGCAAGTTCCTTAACTTATCTTCAAGTTAAACTTTGTCTCCTACCCATACAGGAGAAATTATGTATCCCTTCTGTCTAATAGAAGTATCTCTTCTGCTCTGCAAAAGTAACTGGTCCAAATCACATGGCACCACAAATTCAATCCTTTATCTAGAATAGGATCTCCCAACATGCCTAGACGATGGGGGCCACAAAGGTCTTCAACTCCATTCTAGACCTAGCAAGGGATTTCCAGAGCTCCAATTGACCCGCAAGCTGTCTAGGAGTGAAATATCATTCTTGTGGTTAGCCTTTTCACCACTCGACCTTCGGCCCATGAATCAAGTAGTGCCCTCTTTGGGTTAATCCATGGTTCAATCACGGAGGTGATCCACCCATGCAAAATATCATTCCTTAATTAAATCCTTTAAGAATCAAGCACAAATAAGGCATTCAGCCCTAATATCATTTTCTAAGAAAACATTCGTTTATTCCTATGGTGACTTGTCATCACAGACCTTTGCCATGCATTTACCATAAATCACAAGAACTTGGAATAATCATCCAAACAACAACTGACAACCAATTGAATGTAAAAGCATTTAGGATGTTGTTTGATCAACCAACAAAAAAACCAATTGTATTCTTGCCAAACAATGCAAGAATAGTTGGGATAATATTTCCATCGCATATATGCTCTTCCCCTTGGGATCAAAGAGCGACTCTATGTAAAATTTACTTAACAGTTGTACGCATAATTTTTAATGTCATGATTATGCCATTCATAACCCCTAACCAAATCTTCCTTGTAATTGCTCTATCAACAAATAAGCCATATGCAACTAGGTGCAATTAACTTTCCTTAATATATACACTTTGCAAGCTTGATCTTTTGAATATGTGAGATAAAATTTATCCCTTCCAATGACCTACACTCATGCATCATAGTATAGGGTCTAACAGATCTCATATGAGAATCAAAACAAGCATCTATCAATTTGAAAATACATTACTTACGACTGGTACTACAACTGGATTGACAGCAATGCCTTCGCCCAAAGCTTCATTGCTGGTTGTGGGATTGGTATCCGCACACAACAATCTTTGCTTGGAGGCCATCGTCCAGAAGTAGATTCAAGAGATAAAAAAGGTAGAATAGATTCGAGATGGGAGAGTGTAAGAGAAGATGGTTGAGTCGAGGATCGAGATAGAGGGAATTGAGCTAACTCTCTCCCTTGTAGCCTCTCAGGGTAACCCTTCTCTCTCTCTCTCTCTCTCTCTCTCTCTCTCTCTCTCTCTCTCTCTCTCTCAAGCTCTCTCTCACAATCTCTTAGAGGGGTATCATTCTCTCTACCTCTCTCTCGCAGCCTCTCGGGGTCTCCTTATGCTCCTTGTGCTTCCCCATGCCTCATATTTATAGTGGATTAGAGAAGAGGGCTTGTGGCTGAGAAGTGGAGCTCTTTGTGGAGGGGGATCTTGGAAAGATCAGTGATCTGATGCTCAGATCATAAATCTGATGATTCCATTAGCTCCGAAAGGGGGGTAAAACCCTAAGACACTTGATTAGAAAGCTCTTAGTTCACTCCTTCTTCTTTTCTCTATTCATAGTGTTGTTTACTGCCTTTAGACTGCGACTGCGACGTGCGCAATTTCACAAATCACTTTTCTTTATTTTTCTTTTTATAAAATCTCCAAAACTAACTAAAATATAACTTGTCTTTTCTTTTAAATAACATCCAGTTCTAGAAATTTCCATATCTTTTTTAAGATAATATCTAAAATATCTAAAATATACTAGTTTTGCCCAAAATCTAATATTTGTGGACCATCCAAACTATACACATTAATACTAGTGATTAATTAATATAGCTCATAAGTCTCATTCACGTTGTAACTTACGTGAAGGGTGGCTACGATCCTTGTCAATCCGAGAAAAATATCAGATTTACAACTTTTGATTTTTTAATATATATATTTTAATTAAATTAAAATACTTAATTATTAATATTAGTTAGTTTTTTACTTTAGTTAGTCTTTAGTTAGTAATCTCACTAACTTATTAATTGACTAACTAACTTTCAAACTAACAAACTAACTTTTATTGTGTGGAAATATTACATCCTCCTCCCCTTAGCGAAATTGAGATGTCCTCATCTTGAGAGAAACCGGGGGGTATCATTATGGAACATGTGGGTTATGGGCCCACCATGCTTTCGCTGTGCTACTCTGATCACTTATAGACATGTGGTCTTTTGAAACAACAACCTATTGTATTTCATGTCGACAAAATTTCTAGGATTTCTAGTCATCCTGAAGAGGTGTTGTCAGTTCTAGGTCTTCGTCTTCATCTAATTCCTCTATATATCCATAGACTGCACCTGTGTAGCTTTATTTTTTTGAAGTCTCAATATCTTCTAGACTTAGATCAGGGCATTCTGCTTGGATGTGTCCTACCTCATTGCAATGGAAACATTGACGGTAGGGACATCTCCTACGGATGCAGCCTATCTTACCACACAAGTGGCATCTCTTGTCCTGATCTCAGAGATTATCTTTGTTACAATTGCCCGATTTAAGTTCTTGGATGATTGGATTCGCTTGAAGTAATGCATCTTGCAAGTCTGTTGGACGCATTGCTTTAAGACGGTGGTTCAGAGGAGTGTTTATGCCATGGCAAAACTTGGATACTTGTTCCGCAATTTCCATAGGTGGTGCACATTTTAGTAGGGTTATAAACTTTGAGTAGTAAGCTTCCAAGGTTAATTCCAGCTACTTTACCTTGAAGAATTCATTCATCTTCAAAGTGTGGTAGGCTGGTGGAAGGTATCATCCACGTACAACATCTTTCAGCTGAGCCCAAGTGACAACAACTTCAAAAATACCTTGATCCTTGCACCATTACTTCCTCCATTACCGAGCCTGGCCAAGTAGCTTAAGTTTTTCTATCATTGCTTGATTGGTAGAAGCAGTTCCTAAAGCAAAGAAATAATCATCCATCGACTCAATCCATATCTCTATCTCTGCTGTGACATCTATCCCTTCTCCATCAAACTCGGGGGTCTTAATTTGCTTGAGAAGAAATTTCTTCTCTTACATGTTAGCATTTGTGGGTACAGGAGGTGCCTAACAATCAAGCCATACCATTTAGGTTATTCTATTTAGGATATGTCTATGAACCATACATTAATCAATCACGCATCATTACAAAGTTTCACTTTGATACCAACTGTGAGGTGCCCGCCCATCGGCTATCCAGGCACACTTTTAGCGATCTATCGAGAAACGAATCTAAGCGTCGTTGCTCGGCACTCTCATGGAATGTTTCGAGTTTTGTCGCCTAGGGTTTCCCGAATCCGCCTTGTAACGAAACATTCACGGCTGAACCCACTAGGACCGGCCTGAAATTTGGGTTCCTATAGTGGCAAAGGTTTCCTAACAACATTCTAATGTCGGATCCTAGACATCCTAATTTACGCAGAGATATCCAAGCTGAAGTAGACCCATGCCGCACTTGGTTCAAATAGAATGGAAAATGAGAGGGATGCGGTGCTCGACCTCTTTGCCCATAGGGCATAGTCCCATTCTGGTCCCCTAAAACTGCATGAATTGAGGTTCTATCTTAACAATTTCTAAAGGTCGAATTATGGTAAAATCTTGTGAGAAGCCTCCCAGTTCTCTTGGACCACCCTACCGTAGGACGGACCCGTCGGGGGCCCACCTGCTTCCCTTAATAGCTTTAGTTTTCTAATTAAGTCCTACCACATTTATGTGTGACACTTAAAGTCAGCTTCATTAATTAAGCCTTTTAGGGAACAGGGTTCGTTCACATAACTTATAGCACAGACACGAAAATAAAGCAAAGCAATCTATTGACAAATAAGTTCAAGCAAGTTCCTTAACTTATTTTTGAAGGAAACATGTGTGCCTTATAAATGAATTACATTGCACCTCGTGCTTTCCTTGCGAGAGCATTTGGAGGGTTACCCTTCTCCTTGAGAGAGCCTTGCTAGAATATTTGGTGCTTATCTCCATCCGTGAGAGAGAATCCTTCATCCTTGACAGGGCCTCCCTCATCCTTGAGAGAACCTCACCAACGTAGTTGGAGCTCCCTCTTTTTCTGAGCTTGCTTTTCGGCATTGTTCCAAATGAGCTTCTTCATTCACTTCTTGACTGGAGCTGCCTCAGTTTGCCTCTATCTTCTTTCATCTACATGGCGACATGTCGCATAAGGTGATCGCCCCCCTCCTAGATGGGGTCCTAGATTAGAACACTTGCAATTTGGAGCTAATGAAGGTTTATTGATTTAAAAGGGCGGTCGTGTGAGTCGATGATGATGGGGACTCTGGGCTATTGGTCATCTTGGGAAGAACCTCATCAATTGGTTAAGGTGGTGGAGGCCAGGAGCGCATTGCATGGATGATGGGGCCGCCGACGTTGGGGTTTGGAGCCTTGTTTGTACTTGAAAAGAAAATAAGATGCACTACCTAGGGGTGTGTTTGCTTTTGTGTTTGTGGTGCATTGTGCTTATGCTAGTGGAACTGGGAGTTGGATCGCAAGCCTGGGTTTGTCTCCCACTTGAGGACCCAATTTGTGCATAAGGAGGTGCGGTGCATGTAGCTTGGGGTAATGGGTCTAACCATAGGCAAGTGTTACCTCCCTAGGTATGTCCAGGCCCTTGATGTGCCCTAAGCGTGAAGTGGGAAATCAAAATGAGGCTAGGGGGTTAGGGACGGAGCCAGTTGAAGCCACCGGACGCATCTAACTTGAGAACCCCTAGGTGCAGTGAGTGTGGCCTATGTGTCATTGTGATTTCTTCTCTTTTCTTCTTTGTCTTTCTTTCTTTCTTTATTTCCTTCTCTTTCTCGTTCATTTTCATTTCTTTTGCTTTTCTTTTCTCTCCTTTTTTTGTGGGGGATTACATAGGCAGAATGAGAGCTAGGCCTTGTCATCCAAGTGGGGTGGAGAAGGGGGCCTAAGAGACTTATTTAGGAATTGCCAACTTTGCAAGTACTTTTTAAGGTTCAAGCGGGCTTACAAAGTGGTGATAGAGAGAAACGGATGATTGCATTGTGTAAAGCAGCTATCATTCATATCTTCTAGAAGGGATAAACAAAAAGAAGGAAGAAGATTATCGTGCATAATCAGTCATGAGCCATGGCGCAGATGTCTATGGTGTTAGGATCAAAGAAAAGGGGTGGAAGGTTGCGTTCTTGTGGAGTGGGATTTTGCCTAAGTAGTATTCTAAGTAGCCTAAGGTAATTACAAGTAGAAATGAATGCAGGGTCAGGGCACGAGGAGAATTCATCTACAAAATGGACTATAGAGTCACCCAAATTTTATGGGGTGAAGATAAGGGCCTCCTTTGGCATAGTACAGTTCATGTTGTAGATTACGAGGAAGTGGTACTAGCCGTGGACATTGGGGTCAAAATCCACTCCCATTCTTTGGGGGTATGGCATGAATGTTAGGTTGTTGCATTCTAATGGGAGGGTGTTGCAGAAAGCCACCCAAGTGTCCATGTTTATGTCACAAAGGCACTTCTCCATGTAGGCTAGCACTCATAGCCCATCATTGATCTGATGTCAATTACCTTTTCCACCACTTGATTGGTAAAACCCTATACAAGTTAGCGAGGAATTGAAAGTTCAGGTCGAAGGGGTTTCTAGAGGTCTCATGTTGTTCCCAGATCACCAAATTAGCATAGATGCTTGCTACGACAGTATCCCGACTTGGTGGAATGGGCACGGGTGGCACTTGTATTAGTTTGGCATTCAACCTTCTCCTTACTTCCTCCACCATCTGTTTCCTTTTTTTCTTAAGTGTGGTCCTTCTTTCTTAGGATGTGTGATGTGTTTGCCTGTTGTTGGTCTTCTGGCCGTGGTGGGGAAGGAGGCTGTGGAGGCATTTCTTCTTCATGGGGCATTCAACCTTCTCCTTGCTTCCTCCACCATCTGTTTCCTTTTTTCCTTAAGTATGGCCCTTCTTTCTTCGGATGTTTCCCGCCTATTGTTGATCTTCTGGCTATGGTGGGAAAGGAGGCTATGGGGGCATTTCTTCTTCATGGGGCCTCATCTCAAAGCTTGGGCCAACCTCACCTCCTTGTTGAACTTCCTATTGGACTCCTTCCACAAACCCAATTGCATCTATTTCCTGTGGGGTCAAACCTACCAACAATAGGTATCCCCATTACTCTTCTAGGGTCACGATGACTCCCACATGTTACAGTGGCATCTGTAGGCCCTGCGTGCAATCTGCAACTTTTTCTTGATGGTTTTGACGGCCTCTCTTTCCTCTGTGTGGGTGACATCAAGTAGTGCATTGAGGAAGGCATGTTGCTAGGCTTCAAAGCCCACTTGGGTGGCCTTTGCTCAGCAGTTTTTTGCTAGTATCCTATCTTTTTTAGCCTAATCCAAATGGCACACCAAGGCTTTGACTCGTCTTTCATTATGCGCTGCCCATTCATCTACCCTTTTTGTCATCTCATTGAGGCTTTCCCCCTACCTCTAGGCTAGCATTGTTAGCCTTTATTCTTGATCTTTCATTTCTCTTTTCATTCTCTGCTGGTCTTCCTATTCTAATGTTACCTCTTGTGTCAATTTCTCCACTTCCTTTTCGTACATGTGTGCTCTTTCCTCCCTTAGTGCCTCTAGTTCCTTTGTGGCTTTAGTGATCTTTTCTATTTCGACTTGCAAATCCTCATAGAGCCCTACGATCTCTTCATTGTCTTCACAAGAACCTTATGGCTTGGTTTCTTTGTCCAATCTTGCCTACCATTTAGCTCACCGATCTCCCTTTTGGGCCATGGCTATTTGGCAGGTTTTCTCTAGCTGAAATGTAGCCATGGAACTCCTTTTCTACTTCTTGCTTTGCCACTATGATTTTTTTGTCTTCCTTGGATTTCTCTAGTTGAGAGAGAAGCTCCTTGACATATTCATCATACTCCGTCGACTGTCTCTCTATTGCGGGGATGGAGGTTGTGGAGGTTGCCACCTTTTGCCTCTTTGGGTCTTGTCTAGACTCGGTGTTTGTTGTTGTTGCCGGTCTTTTGGTTCCTATCAAAGGGGTCCCTTCTCCTACTCCTTGACTTGTTTCTTTATTCACGAAGTATTGGACCCAAGCCATTAGGTTGCTGGCGTCCACCTGGGTCATAGAGCTAGGTGTGGACATGGTGGTGGTGGTGGTAGTGGTGGGTGCCAGGAGAGTAGGAATGGGGGTGATTGGGGACCTCCCCTTGCCTTCTTGCACTCCAGGTGGCATGAGTTCCGGCATGTGGACACTTGATCTCGGCCCTTCATCTCTAAGTGGGCTCATGGGCTCTGGCTTGTTCTGCCTGGACTGCTACTCAATGGACTTGCATGTTGCAAGGGCTATGTCTTCCTCCTTTTTTCTCAACTCCTCCTCCTCCTCTTCCTGCTTTCTCTTTCTTTCCTCCTTGGCCTTTTTGGAATCCCTACGAGCCTTTTCTAAGTCTGCTTTCTCTTTTTTCCTCCCCTCCTCTTCTTGCTTTTCCTATGCAATTTTCTTCTTCATCTTCTTAGTCTCTCCCCAGCTAGACTGCTCTTCATGTTCCCTATTTTCTTCATCCTCACATAGCATCCTTTCACTGGACTATACATCTTGTTCCTAGTGAGGTGGTGACTTGCTTGGTGTCTCATCAACTCCTCCTCCTTCCTGCCCTTGCCGCAAGGCTTCTCTGATGATGGCAGTAAGGACCCCACCAAATCTAATTGTTGAGGTCTTTGAAGATGAATCTTTTCTTTTAGCCTTGGTGGTAGGGGATTCTCCTCTAGCAGGCTATCCTTGTCCTCCCTATTGCCAAAGCCTTTGCCGAGGTCTCGATGGTCTTCCTCACAAAACCGTTGAGGTTCACCTCATCCAGCGACCGTGTTGCAATGCTCTCTAACAAATGGACATTAATGCGGATCATGATTGTGTTGTGCCTCTGACTAGAGAACAATGTGTGCACCATCTTGGCTTGGAGTTAGATTTTGGGATCCAAAATATCCACCAAGCTGACATCGTCATTGGTGTGGACCTTCAACTTGTCCATTTCTAGCAAGGTATATATGTCTTTCTTTGGCTTTCTCTCTACTTCGTTTGCCAAGCCCAATGCTTTTTCTACCAACTCTAGGGTCAATTCAATCTATACCCGACAAGTTTCCTCTCCCTCTCGCAAGCTGATGTTGTCATTGGTGTGGACCTTCAACTTGTCCATTCCTAGCAAGGTGTATATGTCTCTCTTTGGCTTTCTCTTTACTTTGTTTTCCAAGCTCAATGCTTTTTCTACCAGCTCTGGAGTCAATTCAATCTGCACCTGAAAAGTCTCCTCTCCCTCTCGCATGGTCACAGTGCCATGGTTCCTGTGAAAAGTCTATAAGAACTCTACACAATGGATGTAGTCTACCCCTTGGCCTACTGCTTCCATGTATTTTTTTAGATTGATCTACTCAATGATCTATCTCATGGCCCGTTCTTTGATGGCTACGTCCTCTAGGTTGAAGATATGCCAGAATTTGAACTGATAGAAAGCCCTCATCTCCACCGAGAGGCCGTATTTTGCATATTCCTCTTCCGAGAAAGGTAGTCTGCTAGTTTTTTCTTGGCATGCCATGATGGTTGCTTGTCATGAAGCCATATTCACCATTAGTGCTTTTCAAAAAGAGTTACTCATAGAAGAAAAGACTTTATGCTTTTCTGACTTGAGATGCTTAAGCACATAAGTATAGACTTTTTCTTCAAGCAATTCACAAACTAATTTTTCATCTATTTTGGCTTTGAATGAGGCTTTTTAGTTTTCCTTGCACGTTTTATTCACATTACTTATTTGATTTTACCTTTTGATTTCACCTTACATCCTCCCCCCTTGAGAATGAAAAGGATCCTTCCTAGGATTAGAGGTTAAAGGCCTAAAGGCATTGAGTGCATGTGCACTGTGTTTCACTTCTGTATGAGCCAAGCGTAGAAATTGGGATTATATTCCATTTTAGCATAGTGGTCCATGTTGATAAGTAAAATGTCTACATGAGTGATGTAGGTAAGGACATCCCTTAGGAAGTCACCGGAGTCCACTCTGCTAGCAATGTGCAGCTTCTCCTCGGTGAGGATGCAATCTAAATAGGGATGTCCCCTAATGTGTGGGTTAATTTTTACGGATGGAAGTCAACACCCTATAAGAAGTTGGAGCTACATAAGTTGGGCCGTATTTCGATGCCTTGATTGCACATCACTACTCAGCATTGGTCATTATTTAGCATACCTCTAGCTCCCATTGCAATCGAAGGGAATACCATTTTTGCAAGAAAGAGGAGTCGTTGTCAACAAGTTGTTTCAACTCCTTGATTTCTTGGTCTATGGCAATGATCCTGTTCTTATTATATGACATAATGAGGCACAGTTTGATTGCCTGTTCTTTGGATATCTCAGTGGCAATTAACTCCTCAGATGCTTCGAAAGCCTTAACAAACACAAATTTTGACTCCTCGCAAGAGCAAGGGAGTGTACGCACTTTGGTTGCTCTCTAAAAGACCTAAGTCTAGTCAATCGTAGCTTTTAGCCAGTGTCATGAAAGTAGCGTCCAAGCGTCTAAGGTAAGCAACTAAGTCATCCCCCATATTTTTAGGTAAGTCCGTGGCTAAGGTTAGAATTGATCATTGCTCATAAGAGGTCCTAAGGCTAGCAGGTGGTTGAGGTTTGATAGAACTAGAGAGTTCAACAAAGCTGATGGTTGCTACTTGGTTTTCTCCCTTGAGGTTGTGGCTTGGCCTCATGTTTGATGGGTTTGGTTGGAGCTACGGGTGTCACGCTACTAGGTGCTTCTGAGGTCTAAGGGGCACTAGCAAGACTAGATTTGGGTTGATGACACTCAAATAAGCATAAACATAAGGCACAAAAGAATCCAAGCATGCATCATATTTTTATTTTTTGTCAAGAGAATAATACTACATTGTTACAAAATCACCAAAAAGAGATAGAGATATGAGGGGGCCACATCCACATCCACATCTATCATAAATAAATGGTATACACAAAAGTGTTATGTACATGCATTTGTAAAGGGTAGGAATACTCAAAATTAAATGCCAAAGGTCTTATAATATCAAATGTATCAAAGTTTCAAAGAAATAATAAAAATATGAAGGGGTGTGCTTTTTGGGGAAGAGGTGGGGTGGAGTGCACGAGTGGTTATGTGCCTCTTTCCCTTCCCTCTCTTGTCCACTCACATATTCTCCTTTTGGTGGTGCAAAAAGTTGTTCTCTCTCCTCTCTCCTCTATCTTTTGTGTAGAAATTTCTCTTTTCCCTTTTGTTCTTGCATAATGGTTGGAAGCTATGGGTGAAGATGACAAATTGATTTATTATTAAAAGAGAGATTTATGGTTTTGAGATTAATGGCAGAGCCATACACATAGATTTTGTGTGCTTTGTCCCTGGTTTTGTGTTGATTATGTTCGTGGGAGGGTGGCTATCATTTTGGTGTGCAGCCGGGGAAGAAGCTGATCTAAAGAGGCAAGAAGAAGAGGAAAAAAAGAGCCACAAAGAGAAAGGAGGACCTTGTCTCCATCAAAATCCATGGCTTTCGGGGGCTTATTGGCCACACCATTGCCTACAAGACATGCAGTCTGAGAAGAGAAAGAAAGGAGGCAATAGGGCAAGAGGAGAGAAGGAAAGAGAAGGGCAACAGGCCAATTTAGGAGTAGGGTTAAGGGCCAACTCAAGTCAACAGTCATGCCCTCTCACAGTGGTGTGCTTGACTGTTGATAACGAAGGGGCAGAAGAGAAGAGTTGACGAGCCTCGATGCTCACCTTCTCCATCAGATTAGATCAGAAGAACAATAGTGATGAGAGTAGTACTGTCACACGGATAGATAATAGTTACTACCAGAAGGAAGTGCTAGCCCACCATGTGTGTTCCTTCGACCCCTGCTTCGATGTCACTTGCCTATTACAATGTCAACATGATGATGGCAACACTAGGCTTCCCCAGAATGGAAAGGTTTGGGACCTCACCCCATCCTTCAAGACTGTAGCCATGGGCCTAGAGTTCATGGAGCCCTGCTTGGTATCAGCCGCGCTGGTGCTGTTGAGCCTACACCATGGCTTGATCTCATTGACCCTGGCGATGGTGCTCCGTATTTGTGGGAAATGGTCAACCTTGAGGAAAGCATGAAGAAGCTTCTGGCCCCATCGTGTCTGCCTTCCTTCTCCTCGCAGGATTGATTTCTTTGATCTTGGCTGTTAGGGGGACTTTTTGATTGCTTTGCATGCTAGCGACGGTGGAGTGTTTGAGCCTGTGGGATCTGGGGAGGTGGATATCTTCTTACAAGAAGCCTTGTAGGGAAAAGATCAACTCACAATTCCGAGGTTAGAACAAGAAGTTGTGAAGTTTATGCAAAATCCAAAGCTATAGCCATTGGAGTTTCCACAGATGCCATCTTCATATTTGATGGCTACTTCCTCTGTCTTCCCCTTCTTGCCACTCCTGTGAGAGAGAGAGAGAGAGAGAGAGAGAGAGAAAGAGAGAGAGGTCACTTCAAAATCAAACCATGGCTCCTTTATGCCCTTCGGAAGAAATAGCCAATCTTTCACCTCGCCTACATCCCTCTCTCTTGCCTGTGAAACCCTAACCTCCCTGATATTGTCTTCCTGCCTTGACTTTGCATTTGCTAGCATCTCCATAGGCCATGCCCTCGGCCTCATGGAAGTGAAAATAAACATTCCAAAAACATAGACAGAAAGAGAGAGAGAAGGCAAGTATTCGTGGCCACTCCTGCTGAGCAAGACAAGATCAAGGAGAATAAGAAGGGTGGGTCTGTCTTCATGGATGACATTTTGATGGGCAGGGTATCATCCACCATGTGCGAGGTAGTGGCTACACCCATCAAGTGCATGAAATTGCTCATGCAGAATCAAGACGAGATTGTCAAGTCCGGTTGCTTGAGTGAGCCATACAAGGGCATCGACAATTGATTTGCCCATAGTATTAGATAAGAAGTGACATCATCATTATGGAGGGGCAACTTAGTTGATGTGGTGCGCTACTTCTCCACTCAGACACTTCAATCACAAGGAGAAGCACCACACAGGCACAGAGACATATGAACAGAAAGAGAGAGAAAGGGGGGCACAAGGCATAAGTAGAGGCAAAGCTTGTTGAAAAGAGGATGAACATGGCAACCAAAACAACTTCCTCTTCCTCATTGTCCAAAAGAATCCTCTCTTCTTCCATTGCCCAACTTTCTCGAATGCCTCTTACTTTAACCCAAGATTTGGATTAGGCACCCCTTAGTCCTCTAGTTGCAAAATGACTCACAGGTTTGGACTTAAGGTTATCATAATTTAAAAACAAACTCAACTAAAAAAATTAAATAAAACCTTCACGTGACACTCGTTTTCACACCTACTACAATTCTCTTTTTATTATACAAGTGAATTGAAAACCCTGGTCCTCTTTTTATTTTAACCTTTAACTTTAAAAACAAAAATTCACATAAGAGATCGTTCCCATGCTCTACTTTTACTTGTCTCACATAGTCAAAGCTTTGTGTGGCTAACCTTAGCCTTGCCTCCTCCTTAACAAACCCTCCCATGGGCCTCAAGTATTTACAATCATCATTTTGCCAATGCAGCTTCAGCCCTCTTGATCTTTATGTCCACATGGTTCAAATCTAATACTATGGGAAAATCTAATACTATGGGCAAATCAATTGTCGATGCCCTTGTATTAGATTTATGCCCTTTTAAAGAAAAAAACACACACACAAATTTAAAGTGATACATAACACTATCAAAGAAACAAAAAGCTAAAAATATCAAACCTAAGCACACATTCTAAAATTCTAAAACACACTCTTGTGATACCTATCACTAGCAATCACAATGCAAACCCTTTTGCAAGGGGATCACTGGCTAAAATAATTTTATCCTCATTGATAACAATGCTAACAAAACCTGAAGTGCCTTTGAAGCTACATGATGGGATCATCTTTCTTTCCCTATTGGACCAAGAAGTTATTCTCATGATCCCTTATTAAAGACAAAACCATATCTTTTGAAAACTATACAAGTTTTCACTGTGGGAATATGATGGAGGCACGAGTTCCCTTACTTTGGTGGTCGTGGATTTGGAGTCCTATACCCTACCATGGCTAGGCCTCATCCTTATAATCGAAGTTGTTTTACTAACACTTTTGGAAGTGTTTTGTGTTAGACAGTGGTTCTTCTTTGACAAGGTTCGTGAGGACGCTTCACATTTTAGTGTGGGAGGAATATGATGACACTCAAAGAGCCATAAACACAAGGCACAAAAGAATCCAAGCATGTATCATATTTTTATTTTTTGTCAAGAGAATAATACTACATTGTTACAAAATCACCAAAAAGAGATAGAGATATGAGGGGGCCACATCCACATCCACATCTATCATAAATAAATAGTATACAAAAAGTGTTATGTGCATGCATTTGTAAAGGGTAGGAATACTCAAAATTAAAGGCCAAAGGTCTTATAATATCAAATGTATCAAAGTTTCAAAGAAATAATAAAAATACGAAGGGGTGTGCTTTTTGGGGAAGAGGTGGGGTGGAGTGTACGAGTGGTTATGTGCCTCTTTCCCTTTCCTCTCTTGTCCAATCACATATTCTCCTTTTGGTGGTGCAAAAAGTTATTCTCTCTCATCTCTCCTCTATCTTTTGTGTAGAAATTTCTCTTTTCCCTTTTGTTCTTGCATAATGATTGGAAGCTACGGATGAAGATGATGAAGATGACAAATTGATTTATTATTAAAAGAGAGATTTATGGTTCCTTTTCAGTTTTGAGATTAATGGCAAAGCCATACACATAGATTTTGTGTGCTTTGTCCCTGGTTTTGTGGTTGATTATGTTCGTGGGAGGGTTTTTGTCATGGGTGGTTTGTTAGTAGCAAGCTATGGTTTTGGGCGATAGAATGGTTTAGGCCCTGTTGGTCTAGGGCTTTGGAGGTTCTATGGACTTAGCAGCCTGATTCTCTTGTGGCCTGAGTATCTGACTCGTCTCAATGTTTTGTGTGGTCAAGTTTGAGGGTGGATTTTGAGGAGTGCCTTTGGTCGTCTTGGCTTTAGGTACCCAGATACGGGTGTTACCCTCATAGTAGACTTGTACTTGCAATAAGGTCTTTAGGACCTAATCATTTGTCGATATATCGGTAACTTCTTCTATGCCTCCTAGATTTCAAATGTGGATCCTTAGCCTTGCGAGGGTGTGATTGTGTGCTCCTAGGCGGTGGTCCTTGATGTTTAGGTACCCATTTGAACTGGGGTTCATGGGCTTCAGCTTTGAGTTCAACGGGTTGCTGGCATTGAGGCTTGGCAGGTTGTGACAAGGCACAACTCCCCTCCTTAGATGTAACAGTGGGTTTCTCTACCGGTGGCTTTGTAGACTTTGATGGAGTTTTGCAGCCCTTTCTGAAAGCGGTGACTATATGTATGTTGCATACGGTGAGGTGGATGCACTGGGACTCGTAGTCAACATTGTAATGAGCTTGCTTTCTAAATATGCATCCTAACAACAATTCCGTACTTGCATCTTTGGTGTTTGGCAACACATAGAATATCATTGGTATGCTTTCAGACTCGATCGAGACTATAGCCTTGCACTTTTCCAAGAGTGCATATAATCGGCCCCCATATGGACTGAGTTTGGCATTGGTGGGCTGCACCTGTGGTATTAAAGTTAGCCCCCTCATTGATTAATGCATTGAAGGTGTGTGTTTGCTTGGCTGTGACTGTCATGCTTAGATCGGCTAGTTCTACTACTTCCTCATCCTCATCATCAATCTCTGTGATAGTGGCCACTCGCACATTGACAGGGGATTCCAACATTGGTAGCTCATGTAGTGGGTGTGAGGGAGGGTAGTACTTCTTTATGCGGCTGCCATTGAAGAAGGTTATGCCCTCACCCTCTAGGGTTTCGATTTCTATGTTGCCAGTTTGATCGATGGCACGAACTCTGAAATGTACTAACCCCTGAAATTTCATTTCTATTTATGTCCCTTGACGGATTACAATAGTACTAAGTCACCCTATTCAAAGTCTCGCTACTTGACATGTTTGTCAAACTAGCTTTTGAGTCTTGCCTTCTCGCATCTCAGCGCATGGGTGGCTAGAAGCCGATTCTTCAATAGGCATTCTAGCTTGACTAAGCACTTCGTCCATGCCTCCTTTCCATCCCATCTCTCTTGAAGAGTAATTCTCAGGCTAGGAATGAAAAACTATACATATACAATTGCCTCAATTCCGTAGATTATAGCCTAAAGGTGACCGACTACCATTTTATAAGCCGTATGGTAGGCCTACAAGGCTGCCATGAATTTATTATCTTAGTCGCTACATATGAAGCAGAGACCGCCTTGGTCAGGACATTTACCAGGATTTTATTCATAGACTCAGCCTGGCCATTTTCTTGAGGGTAGTATGGTGAGGATTTCCAATGGATCATTCCATTAGAAAGGTGGATAGGAGATGAGCTATCACTTCATTGATGAAGTGTGTGCCTTAGTCACTAACAAGTTTGATGGGGCAGCCGAATCATGAGATCACCTACTCCTGTAAGAACTCAGTAGTGGTCCTAGCGTCATTCTTTCTCATAGCTCGTGCTTTCGCCCACTTCATGAGATAGTCTGTGGCCACGATGATGTACTTAGCCTATGAATATTGTGCGCAAGACTTATTGGTCCAATGAAGTCAATTCTCCATTTCTCAAATAGTCATCTTATAATGATTAGGATCAGCTCCATTTGATCCTTGCGAATTGGGATGTAATATTTCCACACAATAAAAGTTAGTTGGTTAGTTCGAAAGTTAGTTAGTCAATTAATAAGTTAGTAAGATTACTAACTAAAAACTAAGTAAAGTAAAAAACTAGCTAACGTTAATAATTAAGGATTTTTATTCAATTAAAAATATATATTAAAAAATCAAAAGTCGTAAATTTGATATTTTTCTCAGATTGACAAGGACCGTAGCCACCCTTCACGTAAGTTACAACGTGAACGAGACTTATGAGCTATATTATTAATCACTAGTATTAATGTGTATAGTTTGGTGGTCCAAAAATATTAGATTTTGGACAAAACTAGTATATTTTAGATATTATCTTAAAAAAGATATGGAGATTTCTAGAACTGGATGTCATTTAAAAGAAAAGACAAGTTATGTTCTAGTTAGTTTTGGAGATTTTATAAAAAGAAAAATAAAGAAAAGTGATTTGCAAAATCGTGCGCGTCGCGATCACAGTCTACAGGCAATAGACAGCACTTCGAACAGAGGAAAAAAGAAGGAGTGAACTAAGAGCTTTCTAACCAAGTGTCTTGGATTTTTATCCCCCTTTCGGAGCCAATGGAACCATCAGATTTATGATCTGAGCATTAGATCACTGATCTTTCCAAGATCCCTCTCCACATAGAGCTCCACTTCTCAGCCACAAGTCCTTTTCTCTAATCCACTATAAATATGAGGCATGGGGAGACACAAGGAGCATAATGAGACCTCGAGAGGCTGCGAGAGGGAGGTAGAGAGAAGGATACCCCTCCAAGAGATTGTGAGAGAGAGAGAGAGAGAGAGAGAGAGAGAGAGAGAGAGAGAAGGGTTACCCCGAGAGGTTACAAGGGAGAGAGTTAGCTTAATTCCCTCTATCTCGATCCTCGACTCAACCATCTTCTCTTACACTCTCCCATCTTGGATCTATTCCACCTTCTTTATCTCTTGAATCTACTTGCGGACAATGGCCTCCAAGCGAAGAATGTTGTGTGCAGATAATAATCCCACAAACAGCAATGAAGCTTTGGGCGAAGGCATTACTGTCAAACAGCAATGAAGCTTTAGGCAAAGGCATTACTGTCAATCTAGTTGCAGTACCGGTCATAAGTAATGTATTTTCAAATTGATAGATGCTTGTTTTGATTCTCATATGAGATCTGTTAGGCCCCATACTACGATGCACGAGTATAAGTAATCGAAAGGGATAAATTTTATCTCACGTATTCAAAAGATCGAGCTTGCAAAGTGCATGTATTAAGGAAAGTTAATTGCACCTAGTTGCATATGGCTTATTTGTTGATAGAGAAATTACAAGGAAGAATTGGTTAGGAGTTATGAATGGCATAATCATGACATTAAAAATTATGCATACAACTGTTAAGTAAAATTTACATGGAATCGCTCTTTGATCCCAAGGGGAAGAGCATATATGTGATGGAAATATTATCGCGACTATTCTTGCATTATTTGGCAAGAATACAATTGGTTTTTTTTGTTGGTTGATCAAACAACATCCTAAATGCTTTTACATTCAACTGGTTGTTAGTTGTTGTTTGGATGATTATTCCAAGTGCTTGTAATTTATGGTAAATAATGGCAAGGGTCTGTGATGACAAGTTGCCATGGGAATAAAGGAATGTTTTCTTGGAAAATGATATTAGGGATGAATGCCTTGCTTGTGCTTGATTCTTAAAGGATTTAATTAAGGAAGAATATTTTGCACGGGTGGATCACCTCTATGATCGCACCGCGGATTAACCCAAAGAGGGCACTGCTCGATTCATGGGCCGAAGGTCAAGTGGTTAAAAGGCCAACCATGGGAATGATGTTTCGCTCCTAGATAGCTTGCGGGTCAGTTGGAGCTTTGGCCACCCCTTGCTAGGTCTAGAATGGAGTTGAAGATCTCTGTGGCCCCCAACGTCTGGGCATGTTGGGAGATCCTATTCTAGATAAAGGATTGAATTTGTAGTGCCATGTGATTTGGACCAGTTACTTTTGCAAGGCAGAAGAGATACTTTTGTTGGGGACAGAAGGGATACATGATTTCTCCTCAACTTGAAGGGAGTCGAGAAAGCCATGTTAAGATCACATCGTAGCAGCTGTGGAGGGCAAGAAGATAGATCCATCCAATGCTATCTTAAATTTCAAAGACTAATCCATCTGTCCGCCAATCTTCCAAGTGGATATGCCCAACACCATATTCAAATTTAAAGGACAAATCCACGCAAGGCCATCATCAAAGAGAGACTCACCGCCCCAACTACATCTTCAATTTCAAGGGCCGGTCCATCCAACACTATCCCCCGCAAGGACTTGTATACCAACTCAAAAAATCCATCTGGCTACACACATCCCATCTTCCAACTACTACACATTAGTGCCATGGGATTGGCACTAAACTAGGAGGGGGGTAATGTTAACCTCAGCACAAGAAGAAAGAGGAAAAAGTGGAAAAGTGTAAGTCAAGACCTAAGAGAGGTGGCTCAGGAGGAAATCAGGACACAATGGAAAAGGCAGAAATGAGAACAACTAAAAGCATAAGGGTGGCCTCTAAAATCAAGTGTGTGCAAGAGTGGAAAATGGAGCAGCAATTGTAAACAACACACTAACTCTACCAAACTAATCCAATATTTTTTTCTTTATATAATTTGGTAATGGGAAAATCTATTTGGAATTTATAAATGGAAGGCTTAGTTTATTCAAATTACTTCAATGTTTTGGAAAATATTATTTAATAAGCAAAGTCATAAAGTTTTGAGTAAGAGAACTTAGGTTATTTTAGTTCTACATTGAATAGAACAAAAAATATTATATGTAGCTCAAACATAATTCCATTTTAAATTGTGCATTTAAGGATTGATTGATGCACCATGAAATGAAATTTTTGTGTTTGCAAGTTTTAAGATTCTAATTGAATCTTAACAATAATAGGTTGTTATTGATTGCATTAGACCTCTCCCAAGGCTAATAGCAAAAATCCTATACCAAGGTGGTTTTTGGAGTTGCATTGGGAGCTAAGACCATCCCCATTTGTGAGAGATCTCTCCATAGGGAGGACATTAGGTTAGGAGACAATAAGGGTGCCAAAGGGGTTTGGCCATAGATTCCTTACATGTCTAGGACCTACCTAACCCCTATGAGCCTAGGATGGTCTTCATGGAAGACCTTGTTCCTAGTTAGGGGTGGAAACTTTGTGGATTGTATCTTCGGGTTTGTCCTTATGGACAGGACATGATATTGTGGTAAGATAAAACCTTAAGATAAATAAGCGAATATTTGAAAATGATTTCTTTACTTGTTTGAGTGTTGTAATTTAATTTACATGAACAAATATTGTGTTTAAAGGTTAACCAATGAAGTTTGTTTTATGTATTTATATAAATGTGGTAGATAATTAGAAAACTAAAGAATGCCCTTCTCAAAAGAAAAGTGAAAGGGAAATACCCCTCATGATTTTATCCTAATGTTGAGTGATCTTGGTTAGGCAAGAGCTTTTTTTGAAGTTGCACTAGTTAGGAAATTGTGCATTGATCCAACTAGGAAATCAAGTAGAATCCCAACTTCGTATCTCGTTTTAAGTGATCAGAGTAAGACTATGCCCTATGACAGTGGATTGTAATTGTACTACAACTACCTTACTTGATCTTACATGTCTTGAGCAATTGATGCTTTGTTGAAATCTTCTTGTCAAAATATTTGTAGTTGGATCTAGCAAAATGTGATAGGTCTTTGCAAATTGTTAAATGCATTGCTATTTCCTAGGTAAACTCCTTTACTATTCTGAATAGTTGATTGCAACATCATGGAAAATGCAATGGGTACATAAAATGTTATCCAGATTATGGGGTTGGACAGTAAGAAGTTTTCCTTATGGAAGTTTAGAATGCATAACTTCCTAATTGGAAAATGTTATTGGGACTTATGTACTAGAGATGAAGCTAAAATAAAATCTCAGATAGAAATCTTAGTCCTGACTAGTAGAGATCTCATAGTTTGTGGACAAAAAGAGCAAGTAAAGTCCTACATTGGTTCTCTTTATGCATATTAGATGATATGGACAAGTAGATCACTAATTGTTGATTTTTGAAGAATGCATAGGAGATCCTTATAAAGATTATGGGAATGTAACACATGAAAGAAAAATTCAACCTTAGTAGCAATTTAACAACAACATGATTAGAAATTATAGAACCATACATGCCTACACTACTAAAATCAAGACCATTGCTGATCAGCTTGCCTCCATTGGCTCAAAGGTTCATGATGATAATATGGTTGCAATTAATCTACATGGTTTTGGTAAAGAATACAACACCTTTGATACATCTATTTTTGTAAGACCAGAATCCTTTGATTGGGATGAGCTACTTGCATTGTTTTTGTATGAAGAAGTCAAGCTAGGCTTGAACATAGGATCTAGTAACTTTTAGAGCAAAGATACAATTTTCTACTCTAGTCAAGGAGCTAAAGGCGGCAGGGATCAAGGAGCCTCTTGAGGTCATGCACACGCTCAAAAATTTTATGGGACCAACAATAAGATTCTTGGAACAATCAAAATGCACAAGGCTAGAGAGGATCTATATTTTTGAGAGGTAGGGGGAGATCACTAGAGGTAGATGTACTTAGGATCCTACTGATAAGCCAAATAGAGACAAATATTTTCATTATTGTTCAGGTATGTCATATTGCAAAAGACTATCACAAGAAGCAGGCTAATATGAAAGGTAAAGGCAGAAAATATGGTCACTATGCATCATCTAGTAATGCTAATGATGATCAGTTAGATAGATTATGTGCCATAACACATGTATCAAAAGACATGCCTAAGCAAGGTAAGGTTGATGAGAAATCATACATTGACTTAGATGCCTCGAATCATATGACCCCAATGGAAAATGATTTGATGAGATGACTACACAATCTCATACATATGTACAATTGATGACACATGGCATGATGGGGAAAAAAAGAGTCTACGTAATGTTTTGCATGTACCATCTATTACCAAAAATTATTGTTTGTTGAATAGATGTCTGAACATAATTTGTAGGTTAGATTAAAAAAAAGATGGATGTTGTATAGAAGAATATGGGAATGGTTGTAAATTGATTGCGAAGAGTAAATAGAATGGTAGGATGTTTACTTTAGATGCCAATATTCCTAAACTAAAGCCAGCCACGTTTACTCATGACAGTGAAGCAATTTTCCATGTTGGCGAAAAAGTATGCAATAGAAAGAGACTATACTTGGTCTCCTGAGATTTAAGTATATGGACTTAGGACATGTATGCATAGGATATGAAAGCATACAAATGTTATAACCCCTCTACATGTGAGACATTTGTTAGTAAAGATATTGCATATGATGAGTTGGCTTCTTGGTATGGACTCAAAATGTGGTTATTTTTTATGGAACGACAAATGACACTCATATTGAAATTTGTACTTTGGACAGTACCAATGTTGTGGGCCAATAAGTGACATTTGTTCTACTACTATTAGCAGGTGACTTGCGTAATCATGATTCTATGTCCACTACCAAAAATATGTCATTGAGGGGGAGATTGGATAAAGGAAGATGAAAAATATTTGAAGATATTACTAGGCCCACTTACTTCTGGTTATGAATCACCTAGGAGAGATAGTTTAGATAGTGAGCTTGGTATATTATTGGTAACTACACCTAGAGTTAGGCAAAACATGTATGTCCTCATGATAGGGAGTCTCATAGTGCACCATAGTTGAGGAGATAAGAGAGAATAAAAAAGCATGTTGATAGGTTGACCTATAATGGATATCCAGCCAAACATTTTGCTTATATGACAAAAGTAACGAGTCATAGAGAGCCTACAAAATTTAGTAAAGTAGTTGTTGATGAAAATTGGTGCAAAGCTATGGATGAAGAGTATGCTATGTTGGATAAAAATGGTACTTGGGATTTGGTTAAATTACATGAAGATAAAAGATTCATTGATTGCAAATGGGTTTATAAGGTGAAATCTAGAGCAAATGGGTCAAGATATAAAGCAAGGCTAGTTGCCAAAGGTTATGTGCAACAATATGGACTTGATTCTAAGGAGACTTTCAGTCTGGTTGCTAAAATTGCAACTATGAGAACTATTATTGATTTGGAAACATCTAAAGGATGGAAATGTTGGCAAATGGATGTTAAAAATGAATTTTTGAATGGAGATCTAGTTGAGGAAGTGTATATGGAGCAACCAGAGAGTTATGTATATCTAGATTATCCTAATCATGTATGTAGGTTGAAAAGGGCACTTTATGGTTTGAAGCAGGCACCAAGAGCATGGAATGTTCAAATTAGTTCTTATCTACAAGAACTTGAGTTTCATATGGAACATGTAGATCATAGTCTATTCACTAAGAAGATAGATACAAGTTATATGTTCTTAGTCATTTATGTTGATGACTTAATCATCACTAAGGATGATGATTTTGGTAATACTTAAATAAAGTCTATACTACAAGAAAAATTCAAAGTGAATGACTTGGGAGAGTTGAAGTATTTTCTTGGCATTGAGATGTTATTACACCTCAATGAATTTGGCTGCTACAGAAGTAGTATGCACACGATATGTTGATCAAATTTGGAATGCTAGACTATAAGCCCATGGAAACCTTATTAGACCATGTGATAAAACAAATTTTGCACCCTTTAGCTTAGGGATAATTGAATTAATTGGGGTTAGAGTATAAAAGACAAGAGTGTGCCATTGTAAGGCTACTTTTAATACATTGGTAAACTTCTCCATTTTCTTGGAGCTTGAGGGTTCTTGCCTTCCCCACCAACATTGGGAGTGAATACTCAATGCCTACCTTAACAAGAGGTAGATTTCTCGCAACAACCTCTCATCCATGAATCTCATTATACTATTGATTTCATCTAGTTACGGCTTCATTGTGCTATAGATTTAATACATTTTTAGCAATGGCATGTTGATTCAATTATTATTTCTTGATTTTCTTATCATTTTAATTTAGTCTAGGCTAAGCTCATTTCAATGGTGTTAGAGCCTTGAATTTGATTCTTAGCAAGGTCACTTTCAAGCCTAGATCTAGCTATTAGCACCATCCAAGGTAATTAGAGTTTAAGATTTGGTTATAGGATGGTATAGTTCAAACTGCAACTAGTCAGGGTTTCTTGTAGCTAGTATTTACTAATTTTGGAGCCCTTGGAGACTGTTTGAAGAAAAAATGGAGGGATCTTTGATATTTTGGTAGCTCTGGATAAGAAGGGATCCATTTTTAAGGTTCTAAGACTGACAGGGATTAACAGAGTTTAAGAAAAGACTAAACAAGAATACTTTTTGCTAATCAAGGGTTTCCTTCTTCTCTCTTAGCTTGTCCCAAGCTTCCATGGCTAAAATCTTGATTAGAACTCTTTGACATGACAAGATCTTCTTCCTCTAAGTGCAGAACATCATTCTCTTAATCCTAGAAGCATTTGGAGCAACATTGTGACCAGCAACGAGAGTAGACAGCCACATGGGAGTAGCACAAAGATTAGCATAATTTGCACCGCATTTTTTTAGTTGACTCCTAGTCATCATCTCCAACTAAAATCTCTTCATTGATGCATCAAATGAGATCTCTATCACTACTTGATGATTCTCCAATAAGTTGAAGAACATTCCTTCAAGATTTGACAAGAATAAAGGTTAGCCATGAATTCTCTCTTCCCCTTCCTAAGTATTCAAGATAGTAGTGAATCTTGATTAGAACTCTTTGCCATGATCTTCTTCCTTTGAGTGCAGAACATCATTCTCTTAATCCCTAGAAGCATTTGGAGCAACATTTTGACGAGCAGCGAGAGTAGACCAGCCACATGGGAGCAGCACAAAGATTAGCACAATTTGCACTGCATTTTTTGAGTTGACTCCTAGTCATCATCTCCAACTAAAATCTCTTGATGCATCAAATGAGATTTGTATCACTCCTTGATGATTCTCCAATAAGTTGAAGAACATTCCTTCAAGATTTGACAAGAATAAAGGTTAGCCATGAATTCTCTCTTCCCCTTCCTAAGTATTCAAGATAGTAGTGAATCTTCATAAATTTCTTCAAGATTTCATGGGCTTTCACTTCTTTTAACTGCTGGAAGCATTCTTCTATCTTATTCTTCAGACATTGAGCTATTTTCTTCTCTTGAAGCTTCTCTCCCTAACAATGGAGTTTAAGGACAGTAAGCTAAATCTTGCTTAATTCTTCTAATTTTTCATGGGGCTTTTACTCAAGTACCTCCTAAATGTCACTCTAAACCTTCAACATGTAATGAGGAAGCAAGATTGAAGCATTTGGACAAGATTTAGAGAACTGGAAAAAAAAAATCTTCAAAATTTTGGTCAATTTGTGGTTTAATCATGGGGATTATGAAGTCTTTTACTTCAAAGTATTAAGAACAAGTCCATTTCATAAAGGTTGATTCAACATTTGAGCACTAAACCTTGGCTCATAGCATTTCTTTCTTCTTGAATGCTTGGACATATATGGATTTTTGAAATCTCTTGGATTCTTGTTTTTAATCAAGAATTGAAGTATTTCTTGAAGTTTGTGATTGATCTTTATCCTTATTTGACGGCATTGGTTTAGATTTATGGGGATTTGATCACTCTTTAGGCATTACAAGTAACGATGGTTCAATATTGACATTGTTAAAGCTATTTGAAGACTTCCATGGACTCTTATTCAATGGATTTCTTACATGGAGTTTTTATCAACTATTGTGAACCCACTTCATCTATTTCTGCATGTTACAACAATTTTAAGCATTAAACAAGATATCATCTACTCTTTTCTAGTCTCTCACATTCTAATTGTTGAGGCTTAGCCAATTGCTAAAGGTGGGGCTGAATTGGGTAATCTCCTCTTTGTTTGATTGAAATATTCAATCCACTTATGCTGAAATTTAATATCCATTAATTGTTGATTGAATCTCTATCATGAAATGATCGATAATTTAGCCCATCATCCTGATTTCTATCATTGATATCTTTCATGATTGAAACATGCATGATTGTACATTCCAATTTGAAATTTTAGTGAATTCTTGCTTATTTAATTGCATAATCTTTGAATATTTTTATGATCCTATACATTGAGATACCCAAGAGATTTATAAAAGGTGAGTTTAATAAATCAATGAGTCATTATTACTAAAGGTAAACCTTTCTTAGCCTTTTCATTGATGGTAACCCAGCTAATGCGAGTCCTAGCCATAATTGTTGGACTTCCTTAAGAAATTGCCGAAGGGGGGACCTCTTTTTTGCGATACCCTTCAGGGCGAGCACCTATAGTATTTAGATTATCCATGTCAATGGGGGCAAGATAGTCATTTCCCAAAGCTTTATTTCATCCATGCAAAGCATCCTTGTTTTCTAGAATACTAGCTCTACCATGTATATAAATCAACCAATGATAAAGATCAAAGCTGGAAAAAATAGCAAGACAAGAGAGAGGGGGTCCTCCATTGCTATTTAGGACACCATAGGGATGCACAACTTGGCACGAAGAAACTTTGCATACCTTCTAGAGTTAGTTTTAGAGCCCATTTAAGTGTCCCATCCATTGTTTTATATCTCACCATAGGTAGTGGACTATGGAAGATCTCTCAAGATAGAGTGGAAGAGGATTGAAGATAATTGAAAAATAGGATACTAAAAAAAGGTGAAATATGACAATGAACACTAAAGATTTGCGAGTAATTATAGGTGTATAGATCATATATAGGTGGCTATATGGTATTTGAAGGGTACATAGGTTGTACTTCAGTGGACATTGGTATATGATGCACAACCATGATCAAAATTGACAAAATAGGGCAATTACAAGTTCAAATAGGTTGATGTCACAATCTAGACAATCATAGAAAAGTGAATTTGAAATTAAATATTTTAATTTTGACATAGAAATTTTGTACTCAATTCATAGAGAATAAAGAATATTCAATTATAACCAAGATTTTGGTGTAATTTATGCCCATTCTTTTGACAGGTGGCCACTGAAAATAACTCCTAGACAGTTAGGTAGGGTATACTATTTTGATTTTGGACTATCATTTTCCCAATTGAAACTTGTAATTTCATAAAATATTCCCCACCTACACATATTAAGCTTCATTTTGAGCCCATAAACATATGGCTAAAAATAAGAAGAAAGAGAGAATGTTGAAGATTACAAATGAAGAATGGGCTGAGTATTAAGCAAATACAAATTCTTCCATTAGAGAAATAAAGCATACACAAAATGATAGGAATGATGGCAATATATATGAAGAATCACAATGGCCAAGAGACCCTATTAATGCGGTACATATGTTAGAAGTGAACATGATTCAAAGGAGTTCCAAAAACTTTCTCATATGATTGAAAGCATGAATGAGGGCATCATTCAATTGAACCAAACAATTGATTATGAGTTTGGACAAATGGTCATTGGGCAGTGTAAATTAATGTTTGGACATTAAGTTTAATCAAATGATCACCATTTTTAGCAACTTGGGCAATAAGTAGCAAAGCACTCCACCTTTCAATGATAATGGGATATCACTTTGTCGAGACCAAAAATGGACTTGACACTAGTCTAAGGCTCTAGTTGATCCCCTACGCTCAACCAAAACACCCCACGGCCTCGCAGAGCCAGAAGCGTCTAGAGGCTAAACACACTGATCGCTAAACACACATTTGTACCATTCATAGTCCAATAGATCCTTTCCCAACTCAACACAGGGAGTATCTAAACATAATGGTGCCTACTAGCACCTTGTAGTATGTACATAGGGAGGGAGCACCCTCCAACTAATTGATCAGCCCACTATGACTCTCCTGCACCTTGGGGATTGGCTCCAAGATGCACCATTCAAACATATAACACACACGACACACAGTCCTCTCTTTGTAAAAAATGTTTCATGAGATAAAGTATAATCATCACTGATTAAACCCCCAAAGAAACAAACATACTAAACCTACTTCTCACGCTCTCAACTTGGGTCAACATTTAGGAAACCAAGTACTATGTAATCCAGGAGGAGCTGATACTCGTTTGATACCATATATATATATAGGATGCAATGCCATGCATGCCCAAAAGTGCACAAAAATTTTATTAAATCAAATTAGCAACATGGATGTGCATAACCAATTCTTTTCATGATTTTCATACTACTAGAGTATTTATGGCACTACATAAAGTCATCCTAAGTAGTGGTATGAACTAGCTACCTGACCTAGGACAACTGGACCAATAACTCTTACTAGACGAGGACTCCTATAGCCTAGTCTTTCATTTTTTTCACCACTTTTTAATACTTCTAAACTTGATACTTGGGCATGTAAAAAAGAGGGAGCTGAGCATAGTGACCCAGGGACTCGGGGGAGGTCACTCATGAACATAAGTATATATAACGTGAGTTCAAAATAAGGGGTTTTTTAAATACCATTTTTATACATTTTTTACATACATAAGGGTGTCATATAAAGCGATTACTTACAAATTTAATAGAAAAGGATTGTGTTTTATTCAAGAAAAATTCACAGATTATGATATTTATAAATAGGCCATGAACGCATGTTATATAGAGAATATATATATAGTGAACCCCTCGAGCCCAGGGAGAACAAGGCATCAACCTCAGGGTCCTGACTTGGTACTCAAAAAGCTACCAAGCCCTCGCAATGTGACACTTAATTCTTTTTTTTGCTCACAGATTAACCTTGTTTTTAAACTCCACTCCTTGCAAATCTACTAGTAATGCTATGGACTTAGTTTTTCCAATTCTAACTATATTGTAGGGATCATCCCACTTAGGCTTTAGTTTCCTAGGAAATAGCTCCCTACATGCATCATAGTATAAAACTAACTACCCTTTCTTGAAGTTATACTTCTTTGCTTTTAAATCATGAAGCTACTTCATTCGATGCTTAGCTACCTTATGATATAGTGGACTTTGCAATTTGACCTCATTGAGGTGTATAGAGTCATAAAGCACTCAAAGAGTACATCTTCATTCCCCAAAGAATTGTTAATTGCAAATATTATAGTTGGTAACTCAATCTCTAGGGGTAGTACAAATTCCTCTCCATAAGCTAACTTGAATGGGGTGTGGCCGATAGCTCTCTTAAAGGTCATATTATATGCCTACACAGCCACATATAGCTTCTTATCCCAATCTCATTTCTTCTCTAATACTATCTCCAATAGAATACCCAAAATTTGTTTATTGGTACTTTCAATGTGTCCATTTGCATGTGGATTATAAGGTTTCATTTTATTGTGTTTAATCTACCATACTTTAGTCCAAACTCTTAATCACGTTATTCAAAAAATGGCTTTGGTGATTCGACACTAACTCCTTTGATAGACCGAATTGACAGATAATCTGTTCAAGCAGGAAACTAGCAGTCTCCTTTGCATCATCCTTCCTCGTCACTCGTGCTTTTGACCACTTTGTAAAATAATTAGTTGCCTATGATATACCTCTTTTATGTAGAGAATGATGGGATAATACGACCCATGAAATCGATGCCCCACTTCTCGAATAATAGTATAGCCATAATAGGAGTCAACGGGCACTTCCTATTTTCTCTACTATCATGTCTTTGATATACATCACATCTCTTGACATATGTAAACGCATCCTGAAAAATGGATGGCCACCAATATCTAGCTCTTAAGGCTTTTTGTTCAATCAACCATCTAGCAAAGTGCCCGTGTGCCCTCCACAAGTGGAGTCATGATACTCTTCTAAGATAAACAGAACTTCATTAGGCATAACACATCGATGATAAACCTCATCAATCCCCTGCCAATATAATGTTGCTATAATCAAGGAAATTTTCAAAGCCTGATGTTTAGTTTTCCTCTTCTCAAAGTTTGACAAAGTGGCTATAGTCTCTCCTGTAGATAAATAGTGTGTTATGGCAGCATACCAAGATGGAATGGAAGCCATATCAATTTTGAATACTCTTGATTTCATCATCAAACTCCTGCAAAGTGATTAACCACTTTGTCAGGTGGTCAAGCAGCTGCAAATTATTCATCAATAGCCTCAACCCCTTTACCATCATTTAAAATACCACATTTTCATAGAGAATGTAATGCCTGAATTACGTTGTCACAAATACCATCTCAAGGGATAGCTTCTCCATGTAGGTATAATTAATCTTGGATATCCCCAATTTACAGCTAGCAAATGCAATTGGATGATACCACTTTTCCTTCCAAATGTGGGCTAAACAGCAATAGCCAATGCTATGCATTGTGGCTGCTGAAAATATATAAAAAACCTCCTCTTTTGGGTGCTTTCAAGACTACTGCTTTTAGTAGATCTTTCTTACATCCTCAAAGGATACTTGACATGGGTCACTCCAAAAAAATTGACAATTAAATAATAGTAGATTCATTAGTGGCAACCTCCTCTCTACCAATGCATTGATAAATCTTTGATAGTATCCCATTGATGATAGAAAGCTATGTACTTCTTTAGAGGTTTGTGGCAAACTCATAGTGACAATAACCTTTATTTTTCAGGATTAGTCACAATACAAGTTGAGCTAACCACATGGCCCAGTGGCAATCCATAGGGCACTCCAAAGGTGCACTTTCTTGGATTAAGAGCAATGCAGAACTGCATGTAATGCTCAAAATATTTTCTTAAAATAATTAACTATCTCTCCCTTGTGGTGGTTGCCCCCAAGGGGAAATATCACCAAAAGTCTTATTAGCTGTATGTTGCCAGGAACCTGGTGCATTGCATAACCCAAATGCCAAGCCATGATATGCAAAGGTACCATTTTCAACTTGTCTTTCTCTTTGTAATATCCATTCGGTTATATCTAGCAAAGCAATTCATGAATGAATAGATATCTCTACCCATTAATTGATCTAAAGTGTAGTCCATATATGGCAGCGGATAGTAATCTTTGACTGTCTATTTATTGAGCTCCCTAAAGTCTACGCTAAGCCGAATTTTATTGTCTTCTTTTTCCTAATAACTACTAGTGAATAGCACTTTATGTGTTGTATAGGAAATATGAGGCCAGCCTTAGGCAAATTTTGCAACTCTTGAAGTAGTCTTTCCCTTAGCTCAAAAGGCATATGCCTCACTTTTTATCGCATAGGATAGCTACCTTCCTTCAAGGGAATGGTATGCATAGCTAAACTAGGAGGAATACCCCTTAACTCATCCTAGCTCTAGGAAAAAATGTCACAGAATTCTTGAATCAAGGACACATAGTCCTTCCTTTCTTTTACAGTGAGCATAGACTCTAATTCAATCGGTGGATCATCCAATGTACCAAGGTCCAACTCAATCACATCTGCATCTCTTATTCTATCTTGAGCTTTTATCGGGTCATTTAGAGTCACCACGTAGGCATCCTTTGTAGTGGACCCCTCTTTTGATTCCTCACTTGACAAAGTCCCACTAATAGATGGATCCTCTAATGCATCTAATTTTGACGAAGATAAAGGTACTCTCTCACTTTGAGGAGATTCAGGATATGCATCCATTATTACATCTTGGGAACCTCTACCAAAAATAAGATGACCAGTAGGTATATCAGCTTGGCAATCAAATTGCAAGATCCATGGCCTTCTTAACAATACTTGATAGCTTGGATGCCTTTCAAACCTAATAACCCTAACCTAAAGTCCACAATGCATTTCACATTGGCAACAATCACGTGGACTTTAGTAATGCAACCTTTAGGTTGCCTTAAATTGTCATCATCCATTTGGAGAATTGTGAAGGTATCCTTTTGGATTTTCAGTCCTAATCTTTCCATCAATTCTGAGCTCATAATGTCAATGGAGGATCCTATGTCCACAATGGTATGCTCCACTAGTATGCCATCAACATAAGCTGCTACCCTTGGGCAATGCTTTTTAGCATGTTCAATCCAATCATTTTCCATTTGAGCTATTCCCAAGGGCTCAATGATATACCCAATGCAAAGAATCTTCTTCAACTATTTACACACTCCTCAAGATAACTTGATCAACTGCACAAGATTCACATTAGGCTTTACCTCACAAAGAGAACTCGCTAAATAAATTCATGATAGCAATGGTTTTCTTCTCTTGCCATACCATTCTTTCTCTTGGTCACCATCATTGAATAGGCTTTGGCATCTCTTTCTTAGCTTTTCTCTTCTTTTTTGGCAGAACCTTATTAGGGTCGGCTACCGTCAGTAGCTTTTAGAGGACTAGCTTCCACATTATGGTTAAGGACTTGTGTCCCCTTATCATCATATTTGGGGTTTATCTTAACAGGTTTTACATTATCCCTATCACCTTCTTTAACATTTTTTCCTCTTGTAATAACTTGAAAATTGGAAGCCTCAATGGTATTAACACCACAGTTTTGATAAGGCTGACACCAGTACCACTGTGGGCAGCTCCTCTACAAAAGCTTTTCCTCTTTGCAGTATTTGTTTTGGTCTTTCATCTCACTGAAGGTTATTCCATTGTGCTTCACAAAAAGTACAAAATAGAATAGCATTCTCATTCAAATGATTGTCAAGTACACTCTTTTATAGTTACAGGATGGCTCCACTTTTTCTCACTATGCCTATAGGGTACAAGGCAATTCTTCTAGGCTGTTGCATGTTCCTTGTCTTACTGCTCCATACAAAGAGACTATCATCGAAGCATGATTTCATATTTATCAAGAATGATGCTACTTAAAATGCTCCTTAAGAAGTGAAGAATGATGTTGTAAGCTTAGATAAAAAAGGTATTGGCTTGGAAGAAAGATCTCATCAAGATTTCAGCCTATGGAAGCTTGGGATAAGCTATGAGAGAATAGAGAAACCTTTGATTAGTAAAAAGTAATTTGGTTTAAGATTTTTTAAAAATTTATTCATCTTGATTAGTCCTAAAACTTTCAAAATGGACATGTTCTTATCCATGAGCTACCAAAATATCCAAGATCCCTCCATTTCTTCTCCGGAAATTCTTTAAGAGCTCCAAAAATATTGAAGAATAATTGCACAAAACCTCCCTTCCTTGTTAGCTTGTTCCATGGCCTAAGATATGGTTGCAAATCCTTCTCTTGCAAGCTCCACGACCACCTCTTTCCCGGCCAGTGCACCAAATGAAGAGCACCCTGCCATGGCACCATGAGAACCACGAACCGGCCAAGAGAGGCTGCAAATACATTTGCTAGCCATGAAAACCTGCAAGAAACCTCTTCTTTCTCACCAAGAACCATGCTCTCCAAACACACAAATGAAAGGGACACAAGAAATTGAGAGAAATTCTTCCATCCTCACCCTCTTCCTCTTCCTCACTCTCCATAAGATCTTGCAATGAAAGCACAAGAGAGGGAAACAAGAACAAGAAGGTAAGTGTTGTGCCAAAATGAGAGAGGGAGAAATGAACCGTGAGAGGAGAAGATAAAGGAAGAGAGAGGGTGTAACCACCTCAACCTCCCACCTCCTCAAATCCCACGGTTGCAACCACCTCCTTTTCCTTTCTTGAATTATAAAATTCAAATTTGCATACATTGGCTAAGGTCTAAGGACCTTTCAATTTTTGGAATAAGACAAAAGGGTTTGACCTTTCCTTTTCCTTTCAACATTTTTTTAATGTGAGCCTTTTGGACTACACATTTTACATTGCTTCATATAATGATTTTTTCATAAGATGGTACAAAAGCAAAGTGTCAATTTGCAAAGGATGTTTCCATGTTGAGCACATTTTGATGCCTTTATTTGCACTGACTTCCTGGTTATCATCAACGGCCAGGAGGCAGGGCCAAGGAGGACGAGGGGAAGAGGGAGAGGAAGGAGGGGAAGGAGAATGGCGTGGAGGAGGGAGGGAGAAGAAGGGAAAGAGAAGAGGAGGAGGGTGACGGGGAGGAGGGAGGAACAGAGGAGGAGGAGGGGAGAGAAGGAGATGGAGATAGAGGGAGGGAGGGGGGACATGCAGAAGGAGCGGGAGAGGGAGAGAGGGAGGGGAGGCAGTTGGGATGGGGAGGGGTCGGGGGGAGAGAAGGGTGGGGGGGATAGGGAAGGGTATGGGGAAGGGGCAGGGCCCAGGGGGGGTGCCCATAGGGAGATGGGGGTGGAAATGGGCAGGGGCCCATGGGAAGGTGCCCATAAGGGGATGGGGGTAAGGGTTACTGGGCAGGATGCCCACAAAGGAGGCGTATCCCCTCGTCCCGCGAGCGTGCGCGGGGCGGGGGTAAAAAAATTTGCCGTGACGGGAGTGAAAGGGCACCCGGATGCAGGGACGAGGCATGCGGATGCGACCGCGGAGCGTTAAGACGCGTAAAATCGAAAACGGGGGCGTTCACGCGCGGGACGGGGTGCGTAAAAACACAGAAAAATAAAGAAAAATTAATAACTCCCAATCCGGACGTCAAAACGAAAGGGCGTAAAAACAAAAAGTGGGAAGGACGGCAGGGGGAAGATCGGAAAAATGTGCAACGTAGGTTCCGGGGGGGGTAAAGGGCGATCACGTGCAAAAAACACAAAAACGAATCAAAAAAATGCAATTAAAAATTAATATCAGAAGATTCGTGCATCGGAACGAGGTGCAGGAAAAAGGAAAAATATGCAGAAAGACGTGGCCGACAATCCTATCACATCAAAACATAGTTCCGACTGAGATAAGACGCGTTCACATGGGAAAAACCCAAAAAACAGACCCAAAAATGGGATCGAAAATTAATATGGGACGAACCGTTCGTCGGAATGACATGCAATAAGAAGGAAAAATGTCCGCAGGAAGGGGTGGCACAGGATTGTCACGTTAAACCGCAGTTCCGGTGGAAGTAGGAGGGGGTCATATGCAAAAGACACCAAAAATACGCCCGAAAATTCATTTAAAAATTAATAATAAAAAATCCAGAAGGCGAAAGAGGGTGGAGGAAAAAGGAAAAAGGTAGGGGAAGGCACAAGGGACACGTCTATCAAATCAAACTGGAATTCCGATGCAAACAGGGCAGGTTCACATGGAAAAATATCAAAAAGATGCACGAAAAAGTCTCGAAAAACTGAAAAATTAATATTGGACAAACCGTGCATCGGAAGGACTCGGAATAAAAAGGAAAAATGTCAGGGAAAAAGTGATTGTCAGGGCTATGATGTCAGATCACGGTTTCGAAGCAAGAAAAGCACGTTCACATGGGAAAATCGACTAATTTACGTAAAATACTTCAAAAATTAATAACTCGAAATCCGTGCACCGGAGCAGGGGTTTGTAAAAAGGAAAAATGGTCTGTTCAGAGGGAGAAACAAGGCTATAAGGTTAGATTTGGACTTCGGTGAACGTAGGGTACATTCACATGGCAGGACCTCAAAATCAGGGAATGAAGGAAAACTGCAAGGGAACAGCCCCAAGGGTGGGTGAAAAATGAACGAATGGGTGGAAAGGGACCCCATCAGGGTAATAGCAAGGCATGGCATAGATGCATGAGCACGTTGAGGCATATGCAGAAGGGTATGCAATATAAACGCGTAGGGATGTGTCCCCACACTTAAGACCTTAACGGATAGGGTTAATCGAGCAACAGGGACCTAGGACCACGCCCCAGACCATCCACTAACATCCCCACACTTAAAACATGAACGTCACTGAGAAACAGAAGTTGTAGGGTTAGAAAAACTTGGCCCATTTTGTTGAGAATCACGGTTGATTGTCAATGGCACTTCCTATGTCGTTGTCGGCTGCAAGAGGTACCAAGGCATCTTCACAACGCACATCCGTCATGGCAGGGACCACGCGGCAGCACTCAAGGAGGTAACTGATTGAAGGAATCGCAGGAAATTTGTCGATGATGAGGGATACTACACTCAACTCACAGTCACTCAAATGGAATGAAAGAACTGTCACTCACCCCATGACTAATATCACTCGAGGAATAAGGATTGAAACCCATATCTCGTACCCGCTTTAGGAATCGACAGGGGAATGGTGTAGAAGGAGTATGCCAGGGTGTACAGTTGGTGGTGCATTAGTGCGTTGAACCCATCTGGCATAAGTGCAAGGAGGAAGGCAAGGAAGCCTTACAGTGCAGTGTACAAAACAGGGTGACGCGTCCTGTGTTGACGGTAGAGACCCATCCCGTGGGTGCATAGGGAAACGGGAACATACCTGACTCCAAGTGTCATAACGTCCCTCAATCTCACATCTCGGTAATTGATTGAAGAAACTTCAGTCACACTCAGCCCACCCTCTGTCTCACGCTCTGTTGATAGATACAGGAGGGCAACCATGTCTTGAAACCCATTGATGTAATCCTCACGGTCACTTGTGCAAAGGTTGTATGCCTTGTGCGCATTTGATGGTGCAACTGTGCATCCCGCCCTGTGTTGGCATACGGTGCGAGAAGGAAGGCCAGGGAGCCTTATAGTGCAGTGCACAGAAACAAATTGTGCTTTGTGCATTGAGAGGCCCATCCCGTGCGTGCAACACTTCATTCACACTACTCACCTCTCATTTGATTTGAAGGGAAAAGACTGGTCTCTCGGCATGCAACACCACGTATACACACATTAAAATAAACTAAGTAATGAGGACATTACATTCTTCCCTTCTTAGAGAAATCGAGATGTTCTCATCTCGAGAGAAACTCAAGGTATTATTTCATAAGGGTTACCTCATCAACCCAAGTGGCATCCTCTTCAGGATAATCCTTCCATTGGATGAGATATTCTCTAAGGGTCCTATTCCTAAGGCTTCTTTCTTTTACATCTAAGATTCTATCAAGTTGAAGTTCAAGTATACCTTGGCTCAGCATTACAACTTATAGATCATCAAGAATATGATCGAGATTAGGTACATAGGGCTTCAAGAGACTTACATGGAATACATCATGAACTTTTAGGGTTTCAGGAAGTTGCATCTTATAAGCATTAGGTCCAAGAGCCTTTATGACTTTGTAAGCTCCATAGTATCTTGGGCTTAGCTTTTCTTGAACTTTTCCAAGGATAAAGAACTCCTCTTAGGACGTACAAGGATAAAAACCTTGTCCCCTTCTTGGAAGATTCGCTCTTTTCTCCCTCGGTCAACATAAGCTTTCTATCGATCCTTGGCAACTTGTATATCTTGCTTGATGGCTTTGACTTGCTCATCCATCTCTTCAAGCATCTTCTTACAAGCTTCAACCTTCAAGGTAGGGTCAAAGAAGTTTAGTGGAGTTAGGCATTCTTGCCCATATAGAGCTTGAAATGGGATCATCTGAATGCTCTGATTATAGGATGCATAGATATTGTATCCATCATTTAAGTTCTTTACAAAAATATGCCCTAAGCATATATTCAATGACTTGATTTACATGCTTTGTCTACCCATCAGTTTGAGGGTGATAAGTTGTATTAAAACAAAGTTATGTATCGAGAGCTTCAAATAATCCCATCCAAAAATGCAAAGCGAATAGAGAATCACGATCACTTATAATCCTCTTTGATAGTTCATGAAGTCTAAAGATTTCTTTGACAAATAACCTAGTAATATCTGAGGCTTTGTAGTTGGTTTTGACCGAAATAAGGTGGGTAACCTTAGTCAACATGTCCACAATTACCATGATCGAGTTGCATCCTCCTTGAACTGAGGGTAATCCAACTACAAAATCCATAGTAATGAATTTCCATTTCATTTGAGAAATATCAAGTGGTTATAGCTTTCTTGGAAGCTTAACTTGTTCGGCTTTTATGCATTGGCAACTCAAGCATTCGGTTACGTATTTAAGTACGTCACTTTTAAGCTTTTCCAAATGATAGCTTTTTCTAACTGCATTGAAAGTTTTGGCATAGCCAAGATGTCCTAAAAGTGGGAAATCATGAGATTCCCAAAGCTTAGAATTTTGTTCTTTATTCTGAATTTCCTTTAGCATTTGCTGATATTTGGGATCATTATTCACCTTCTCCTTGGCTAGCTCGATGATGGGATTGCTAGGCACTGATATCATTATAGCTAGTGTTTTAGCTCTAAGAAGTTCTTTTGAAATAATTGCATTGAGAAATGATTTGTGGCTTAAAGCATCTACAATTACATTCTCTTTGCGTGGTCTATATTTGATCTAAAAAATCATACTCTTGCAAGACTTCGATCCATCAACGTTGCCTCATATTTAGATCTGGTTGAGTGAAGATCTATTTAAGACTTTTATGGCCAGTTACCAATGAGAATTTCTTTGTGAGTAGATAATGTCTCCATAAGTTAAGAGCGTGGATAATTGCAAGTAATTCTAGGTCATGAGTAGCATAATTTCTCTCGTGAGTCTTCCAGTTTCTAGAGGAATATGCTACTAGATGTCGTTTCTGCATAAGTATGCATCCCAAAGCAAGAGAGCTCGCATTGGTCACCACTTTGAATTCTTTGCTAAGATCGGGTAGTTTGAGGATCGAGGTTGTGAGTAAACTTAGCTTGAGCATGTTAAAGCTAGATTGTTCAACTTGGATCCATTTAATGGCAACCTGCTTCTTGAGTATGTCGATGAGGGGTGCAACAATCAAGGCATAATTCTTGATAAAGACCTGATACCATCCTATTAAACCCAAAGCTATGAACTTCACTTAAAGAGGCCAATCTTGAAACTATAAACTCTAAATACTCGATTTGCTTTTTGAAAAACGCATACTTCTTCTTCTTAGCATACAGCTTGTGAGTTTGCATTGTCTCAAAAACTATCTGTAGTTGTGACTCGTGACTTACTTCATCCTTGGAATATGTTAAGATGTTGTCAAAGAATACAAGGACAAAATCGTCAAGATAAGGTCTGAATATATCTTGCATTAATCTGTTGAAGATAGCAGTGGCGTTTGTTAATCCAAATGACATTATGATAATCTTGTAATGACCGTACCTTGTGCTAAAAGTGGTTTTTGGGATATCTTCTTACTTGATTCCGATCTGATAATACCTTGATCTGATATCAATCTTGGAGAAAATCTTCACTCCTTGTAATTGATCAAGTAGTTCATCGATCCTTGGAATCAGATACTTATTCTTGATTGTTACCTGATTTAGCCCTCGATAATCAATGTAGAGACGAGGAGTCCCATCCTTCTTTTTTTGAAATAACATTAGAGCTCCCTAGGGTGAGTTACTGGGTCTAATATATCCCTACTGATCTAAGAGCTGTTTGAGGTATTCCTATAGTTCTATAGCTTCCAGAATTGACATTCAATATGGTCGCTTTGCAACTGGTGCAGCTCTTGGTACTAGCTTGATTTCATGGTCGACTTCTCTTTGTAGTGGAAGTTTAGTTAATTCTTCAGGAAATACGTTAGCATATTCCCTAAGCCATGACAATTCATATTTGACTTCTTTATCCTGTTTAGTCTTATTTAATTTGATTAGGTATATAGATGAGCCTTTTCTTAAACCTTTAGTGATTCGAGAAGCTTTTGCTAATTGAATCTTTGGTTTCCCTGCTTCTCCTTGTGTGGTCACTTGTTGTCCTACAAGATTCAAGAATGTGACTTGGCCCTTTTCACAATGAATATGAGTGTCATTTGGAATTAACCAATCCATTCCTAATAGGCATTCATAGGTTCCTAGGTTCATCACTCTGAATTACATGTTGGTCTGATTGCCACCTAGATTAAACTCCACCTTACTTGTCTGTTTTTGTATTGAGGAAACTTCTTTTCCATCAACTAACTCAGCTATCAGCCCAGGTGCATGCATTGTGTCTATCCCTAGTTTTCTAGCACACCTTGGTGATATGAATGAATGTGTGCTTCCACAATCAATCAAAATTTTAAAGGGTTTACTATTATAGGTTGATGGTGTTTGAATCGCAGAGAACTATTGATTTGGTCCCTTCTTGTCGAGAGAGACATGAATTCTCGCTCTCTCCATGTCGGTTTCCAAGGTGGGACCTTTATCATCTTCTACTTCCTTGAGGGTTATGCCGACAACTCTTCCTCTAGTTGTGGCTGTCCGTTAGCTCTCGTCGTTACGAAAACTTGCTTTGGCGTTCATTTTGTCCGAGTTTCGGGCATCGCCTATGGATGTGGCCAGGTTCGTTACAATAATAACACTTGAAAGTATCCTTATTACCACCAATAAAGTTCTCCACCACCGGCTTCTTAGCCTTCTTGCTATTAGTAGATTGGAATTGACCTTGGGCTCTTTTTGCATAGCCCCTAGTTATATTTTTGTTTTGGAACTTATTATTCCAAGGCTTATTTTTTCTTGGTTTGGACTGGACTTCCTATACAATCAGTCTTGCTCTTATCAATGCGACTTGGAGGTCAGATGGATGCATTGCTTCAAGTGGTGTGTTCATGAGATCATCCAATCCGTGGAAAAACTTGGATACTTGCTACATAATATCCATAGACGATGCATACTTGGGAAGTGTTACAAACTTTGAGTAACAGGCTTCCAATGTCATTCCAAGTTGCTTTAGACCAAAGAATTCATTCATCTTTTACATGTGGTATGCTGGCGAGAGATATCGGCCTCACAGTGCATCCTTCAATACGCCCCAATTAACAGAAGCTTCAGAGATTCCTTGGTCTTTACACCATTTTTTCCACTGAACTCGGGCTTCTCCTGTTAGCTTTAACTTGCCAATCATTCCTTGATTAGCAAGGGTAATTTCAGCATCAGTGAAATAATCTTCCATGGACTTGACCCATATTTTTGCTTCAACCTCGACATTTTTGCCTTGGCCATCAAACTCAGGTGGTTTGATTTGCTTAAACAAAAACTTCTTTAATTGGATCTCAGGCTACAATTACTAAGTCTTTTAATTTCATTTCACCTTAATACCAGCTGTAAATGTACCCGCCTCAATTATGTGATGAGTAATGTTTTAGTAGTCACACAGAGTTTACCTTCTAGCCATTGCCATCCGTACTCTAACTAGAATGATCAGATTTGTCAGGCTAGTTAACCCTAGGTCCCGCAAGGGAAGCATCCTGTTGTTACCCATGGAGGACCGACCTGAAGGTTCCTAACTGACTTAACAATCACCTATCAACAATTAGCTCACATTCGAAGGTGTCCTTTAAGAGGCTTCTTGTTTGGTGGAGAAACTGTCGTTACCCTTAGTTCATGAAGTACAACGTTTCTTTCTAGTAGCAAACTAAGGATTTATGAAATCCCTCTCAATGCTCTAGCATAGCCACCGTACATTTTCCCTAAGATAATTTACAGTTCGGGTTCAGAAATCAAACCCTACGTAAGTCAATGAATTAGCCCTCCCTAGAGTTTCTTCCTAGCATTTATTTTTGGGAAAACCTCTTGGCTCATCAAGACCACCTTGCCATAGGACTGGATTCATCGAGAATCTATCCACCCCTTCCCTCTATGGAAGTTCTTAGTTATCTAATTACCCACCACATTACATGAAACATATAAAAACAACTTCATTAATTAAAATCCCTTTATGCACAATTATTTGTTTACATAATTTACTCATGGACATATAATCAAAATAAAAAAAATTCATTGATTATGTTCCATAATGTGTGTTCTCCTGCCCATACAGGAGAAAAATTACAATTTCACATGTTGCCTTATCCAGCGCATATGTACGTCACCAAGATCAAATCCACCTATAGCTAGCGTTTATAGGTGTCCAAAGTAGAACTCGAGCCATACATGGGACCAAGTAGTTCCTAGGTGCGAAAAGGATTTACTAGCTAGAGCCCGCCTGGCACCCTAACCACCACCTACTTAATATGATCCCTACTGGGAGATCTCTTGCCATCGGAGCTGGTCCATGCTTCTGCGGTGGTAAAAACATCCCCTCTTGGTATGGGGATTCAGCATCTATCCTTGGGGGAGGTATAGGGCTCCTCAATTTTTATCTATTTCAATACTTAATTCAATCAAGATCTAATCTAAAAATTCACAAACAAGATTGATGGCTTCAAGCAGTTATGACTTCAATGAATCATGCAACTTTCAAGTAATGCTTAATCTAATACCAATCGATACTTGAGTTTCACACAATGAACTCTTCCCCTTGGAAATTAACTAAGGGTATCTAGATTTTGGGGACTCTAACTTCCTAGTTCTTGTAACCAAGTTTCTTGGCCTTAAGTTCGTTTCTTCAACTCAGAGATACTTCTAGACTTTAAAATCTTCTATCAGAGCTTCTAGATTAAAACTATAGCCTTGGCTAGTTTCTTTAGCATTTCATTCTTAGTGAATTTATCTTGAATTCACTAGTCTTCTTTTCTATGGGGTTAATCTTAAAATTCCTCACGATTTCTCTTGAGTTCTAGGTTTTCATAATTTCCCTAATAGTTTCTAGCCTATATGATGTTCTTATCTTATTCCTATTAAATTTTCACACACACACACACACACCCACAGTGGTATCGCGATTGGTAAAGGGTTGTTATCCGTGCCCGTGACTTCGTTAGTGACTCTCATGCTCGCAACTCCAATTGTTGCTTCCACGTTAGTAGGGTCATTTGCGATTTCCACTTTTGAATTCTTTTTCTTTGGGGCCATGAAAAAAATATGATTTCGTAGAAGAAAAAGAACACGGCAGTAATACCAGCTAGCAAAGATGTAAGACTCATGATGATGATGATGGGTATTGCAAGATTCGATGATGTAGGCCTCGTGGATGGTTCTTCTTGATTCGTGGAGAGCAATACTTCTCTCTCTCTCACCTTGGCAAGCAAGGGTAAGAACAAGGGTAACTCTTTATCTAGTATAGAGCAAGAGCAAGAGAATAGGTATGATCTCTCTCTCTCTAGTACACACAATAGGAACAAGAGTAGAGGTATGACTTGTAACCGGATTGATAGAATATGATAGAGTTATTCAGTGTCTTCTCTTCTCGGATTAGAGTAGAAGAGGATGAGAGACCTTCAGTGTATCCCATTCCTTGGGTTGAATGGAATGATGTCTCTTTGTCTCGTAGAATAGAGTCTTCTCCTTCTCGATCAACGTCTCGTCCTCGTCAAGATTTCTCTTGTTTCCCTCTTGGTATGGAGCCAGATGTCGCATGGAATTCGTGCGGGGGTTTGTGTAGTCACTCGTCGCAAGGACTGGAATTTGTTGTTGATCTTAAAAAATAGGCAAGAATCTTTAAGCTCAACTCAAGCCAATCTCCATAGCAACTCTGATGTTAGAACTTTGATGTAGGCAAGGGACTTAAAGCACGTTCTCAAACCTTCTCTTCGAATTTTGATGGCAAGATCGAAGAAGGTAAGGGATAAAATCTCAACATCAAGCCTTACACACACTTGTGATTTTGATGGCCCTTCTCCCCTCCTTGTCCTCCCTTTTATAGTTTTTCTCCACTTCCTCTCATGTGTGTTTTTTCTTTGCTTTTTCATAAAAGCTTAAGGCATTTAGCTTTAAAGCTTATGCTTTTTTCACTATTTTTATTTTTTCTACCATGTGCATGTATGTAACTTGTTTCGATCATAACTTCATCATACCAACTCTGAATATAGTCGTTTGGATACTTAAAATGATCTAACACATTTGTTCCATAAGCTAATGCAAACAAAATTGCGAAAATCCATAAAAAATAGGTGAAAATGACCATTTTCAAAAATCGCGTTATTTTTCTCCATCTTTTGTCTTGAACGACTTATTCCCTTTAAAATAAGTTACAGTATATGTTTAGATCCATCTAAAGTGGGAATTAAGTCATCTAAACATAATACTAGAGATTTCACACTATTCTAGTAAACCAGTCATGCTTCTTGTAAATCCTATAGAGATTCTGTAGTTTTTTCATATGTGGACGTGCAACACCACATATACACACATTAAAATAAACCAATTAATGGAGACATTACAATTTTATACTTTCAAGATTCTAATTTTATAATGTAAAGTATTTAACCTCATAGTGATTTCACTTGAACTTCAATTAATTACAAGTCTCCTGGTTGTACAATTAAATACCTCAAAATTTTGAATTTTAAATTTACATCCTACGTATAAAGATGTATATTTCCATGATTTTTTTTTATTTTCAAACATTAGAGTTGTCACCTTCCTCTTCTACAGGCTTCAACTAGGATTCGAATTTCGGCACATGGGCTAGGAAAGCTTGAGCATGTGGTCAACAAGCTCTGGCACAAAGATATCTTAAAGCCACATAATAAAGGAGGGGATTACCACTAGCTTGGTCATGTGCCCAAGCTCTCTCTTACCAGGCTCTCCCCCTCCCCCCTCTCCCCAAAAGGAAGAGAGGTTTATCCAAGCTTGATCACATGTTGTAGTTCTATCCTAGAGACACCTCAAAGGTGTGTTAAAAAAATATGGTTATTATGGGCCTTAGTGTGTGCTTAAGCTCTATCTTCTAAGATGTCTCAAAGACAAAGATAGGGTTTGACTCTCCCTCCTTGAGGTAGAGCTTGGCTATGTGCTCAAGCATGTAGCACCTCTTTTATCAATCGGCTCTCTTTAAGAAGGTAGATCTTGTCCATGTGCTTCTATATAGGATCAAGCTTCTATCTAAAAGACAGTTTGAGGAAGCATGAGCACGTGGTCAAGCTTGTTAGAAGGTTTGACTACACATGTGCAAACCTAATGTTTAATGCTTTCAAGATTCTAATTTTATGGTGTAAAGTATTTAACCTCACAGTGTTTTCATTTGAACTTCAATCAATTCCAAGTCTCTTGATTGCACAATTAAATACCTCAAAATTTTGAATTTTGAATTTATATTTTAAGTACTAACAGGTATATCTCTAACAAACAATTTTTTTATTTTTGAACATTAGAGTTTTCACCTCCCTCTTCTATGGGCTTCAACTAGGATTCGAATTTTGACACATGCCAGGAAAGCTTGAGTATGTCGTTAACAAGCTCTGGCACAAAGACATCTTAAAGCCACATAATAAAGGAGGGGGATTACCACTAGCTTGGTCATGTGCCCAAGCTCTCCCCCTCCCCAAAAGGAAGAGATGTTTATCCAAGCTTGATCACATGCTCAAGCTCTATCGTAGAGACACCTCAAAGGTGTGTTAAAAAGAGATGATTATGATGGGCCTCAGTGTGTGCTCAAGCTCTATCTCCTAAGATGTCTCAAAGACAAAGATAGGGTTTGACTCTCTTTCCTCCTTGAGGTAGAGCTTGGCTATGTGCTCAAGCCTATAGCACCTCTTCTATCAGTGGGCTCTCTTTAAGAAGGTAGAGCTTGTCCATGTGCTTCTATATAGGATCAAGCTTCTATCTAACAGACAATTTGAAGAAGCATGAGCACATGGTCAAGCTTGAGAGAAGCTTTGACTACACATGTACAAACCCAATGTTTTATGCTTTCAAGATTCTAATTTTATGGTGTAAAGTATTTAATATCACAGTGATTGCATTTAAACTTCAATTAATTCTAAGTCTCCTAGTTGTACTATTAAATACCTTAAAATTTTAAATTTTGAATTTACATCTTAACTATAAAGAGGTATATCTTTAACAAACTATTTTTTCATTTTTAAACACTTGAGTCATTCATTACCTCCCTCTTCTATGGGCTTTAACTAGGATTTGAATTTTGACACAAGGGTTGGGAAAGCTTGAGCATGTGGTCAACAAGCTCTAGCACAAACACATCTTAAAGCCACATAATAAAGGAGGGGATTACCACTAGCTTGGTCATGTGCCCACCCAGCTCTCTCTTACCAAGCTCTCCCCCTCCCCCCTCTCCAAAAGGGAGGGAGGTTTATCCAACCTTGATCGCGTGCTCAAGCTCTACCCTAGAGACACCTCAAAGATGTGTTAAAAAGAGATGGTTATTATGGGCTTTAGTGTGTTCTAAAGATCTATCTCCTAAGATGTCTCAAAGACAAAGATAGGGTTTGACTCTCTTTCCTCCTTGAGATAGAGCTTGGCTATGTGATCAAGCTTGTAGAACCTCTTCTATCAGTGGGCTCTCTTTAAGAAGGTAGAGCTTGTCCATGTACTTCTATATAGGACCAAGCTTCTATCTAAAAGACACTTTGAAGAAGCATGAGCACGTGGTCAAGCTTGAGAGAAGGTTTGACTACACATGTGCAAACCCAATTATTTATGCTTTCAAGATTCTAATTTTATGGTGTAAAGTATTTAACCTCACAATGATTGGATTTAAAATTTAATCAATTCCAACTCTCCTGGTTACTATTAAATACCTTAAATTTTTGAATTTCAAATTTACATCTTAACTATAAAGAGGTATATCTCTAACAAACTATTTTTTCATTTTCAAACATTAGAGTTGTCATTCCCTCTTCTACGAGCTTCAAAGTAGGATTCAAATTTCGATACAAGGGCTAGGAAACCATGCAAATAGAACCAAGTGCACACTATAAATTGAAAATTTAAATTTTAACTATTGATTTCTACTAGTCTACTTTTTAAAAAAAGAGATCCATTGGATTGATTGGTGTACTTGAAATAATAACTGTAATGACTAGTTGATTACCTTGCGTATGTTGGATTTCCTATTTCGATAATAGTTCAATAGTGTTGCTTGTTGCTGACTAGATACTGAAGGTTTCGTTATTTGAAAACTTGCATAGAATCACACAAGATGTGAATTGGAGCTTAATCATTGTGCTCAACTCTTAATCCTACGAGAGAGAGAGGGGGGGAGAGGGAGAGAGAGAGAGAGTAGTTGATGCATTAACCAAAAGGAAAATATAATGCAATTCCATGGGAGATGTGTGTGTGTGTGTGTGTGTGTGTGTGTGTGTGTGTGTGTGTGTGTGTGTGTGTGTGTGTGTGTGTGTGTGTGTGTGTGTGTGTGTGTGTGTGTGTGTGTGTGTGTGTGTGTGTGTGTGTGTGTGTGTGTGTGTGTGTGTGTGTGTGTGTGTGTGTGTGTGTGTGTGTGTGATGCATAGAGGGGAGTACATAGCAGACTAAGTGTGTGTGTTAGAGGAGAAGAGAGAAAGAGTTCAAGGGACATAGAGAGCTTATACTAGAGAGAGAGAAAGGGGGGGAATCCATGGTAGAGGGACTCTGTGTATATTGGTAGGGGCAAAGAGAGAGAGAGAGATAGAGAGAGTGTGAGAGAGAGTGAGTGAGTGGTTTGTCTTTGGTAACAAGAGATAGCAGGAAATACATACATTGTTAGAGAGAAGATAGAGGATCGATGAAACTTTGCTAAAGATTGTGAGAGGAGCTCAAAGTAAAATTTTCTAAGTTAGGAAGAAGACTGCAAAGAGCTCTCTCTCTATCCGGTGGAGTGGAGAAGAAGAAGAGGAGGAAAAAGGACGAGACAAAAAGGTTTTTATTTTAAAAGAATTTTTTTGGTGTTTGATGCCTTGGAAGCTATTTTTTCATTTTTCAATAACAAAATGGTGTTGATATTAAATCTTGTGAGTCATAAGTCTCATTGTATCCACGAATTGTCATTTAATTACTTGATTAGATATAATAAAATAATCATATTTAATCAAGTGATTAATATGATATGGAGATTTAAAATAACGAAAAGACAAACCAATAATTTCAATACTCTATCTATTTTTAAAATTTTAAAGATATTAATTCAAAAAATTTCAAAAAGATAATCTTTAAATGAAATGATGATTAATTGAACTATTTTCAATATGACATAATTAGTAATCTTTAAACAATTATTAATTAAATCACTTCCTTTAAGGTTTATTGATTAAAATGTATTAAATCATATTAACTCTAAACATAATTCATTTATTGATTAAATCGTTATTAAATCATTTTGTTTTGTTAATTAATATTCATTTATCGATTAAAGTATTTTATTTTGTTAATTAATATTACATTTAGAGTTAATATGATTTAGTTAAATTTAAGGTTTATTGATTAAATCGTTATTAAATTGTATGGTTTAGAGTTTAACAAAATGATTTAATATTAAACCACATTGTTTAGAGTTTATTAATTAAATCATTTTATTTTTGTAATATTATTAATTAAATAAATTTTTAAACGTTATTAATCAAGCCATTTCACTTTAACATTATTAATTAAACTATTTTCATTTCACTTCATTTCATTTCATTTTGTCACATCTCGTCGTGTTTCATTTCGTTTTGTTTCACTTCATCTCATTTCATTTCATTTTGCTTGGATTCGTTTCGTTTTCATTATATTTTTAAGTAAATTGTTTTGTTAGATAATTAGTTAAATTATTTCATTAGACTTTGCAATTGTCTTATAGTAGCCTTAGAAGCTTTCTAACAAGGTAAAAATATATATTATGGATGGAGCATAATGAGTACAAAGCTGCTTCTAAGTAAAATTAATGTATTGCTGATGGATCTATTCTATTTTTTGTTAACCCAAGTGGCTAGGTGTGAGGAAACTCTTTGCCAAAGTCTTGGCTAGGACATTGTATCCTAAGGTGAGGCATGCAATGGGTATCTGCCATAGCATGTCGTGGTGTTGATGTGGCACTTGTGCCATGCACTATAGTGTCAACAAGTAAGACAACCCAAGCATAAGCTTGCAACCTCGTCCTCCTTAGTTTTCATGCTCTTTTGATCCTCCTTTGATTTTCCCTCTCTCTTTCTATGATAATTACAATTATCTCCCTCATCACTTGTTTCTCTCCTGTGAGTGTTGTATTGGCTCAGCTAGCTTTCTTTGAAGCCACCATTCTCAAAACAATCTTCATCAACTCCTTGAATGGCAATGTGCCTCTCCCTTTTACCAACTACTCCTTGTCTCAAGATGGAGCTTGGATGCACTTGCATTTTGATAAAATGTCCACTTCGGTAATCTCCATTCCTTGTTAACTCTCCCTACAATCCCTATAGCACCATAGTAGGGTTATATATCCTTTGAACACCCATTCCAAAACTTAGGTTCTCTATAGCCTCTTGCCTATGAACATGGTTCTCGTGGTAACTCCCCAAGAGAACATCTGTCTTTCAAACAAATCCTTGTGTCTTAGCCATAATATTGATGTGAGGGCATTCTTGTGGTTTCTCTTGGTGAATACCAGGATTCCTAAGATGAAGATCTTAAAAGTAGTATAAAAGGCTACATATAACAATTAATTCATGTATTTAAACTACTTTGTCCACTTATTTCATCTAATGCCCAATAGGACCAATGGATGTTGATAGTGGTGTAGTAATGGACAAGCAAAGTGCACTCGCACCTCCCTCTATCTCTTGCTCTTGAAGCATAGCTCATGTTTCCATAACCTAGTGCTTGACTTTGTCAATCACTCATAATTGATGCTATGGGTTGGGATACCTATTTTGGTCAAGGTTGTATTTTTGTTATAGGCATAATAATTACACTTTCTGTAATAGAGGTGGTTGCATATTCATCGAGAATTATGATTTTGTCACTTTTCAAGGCAACTTTGATATCCACGCACTTCTTTATTTTCTTGGAGTGCTTTGTTTTAATCATCGATTCATTAGTAGTAGAACACCTAAGTATGTTGACTCTTTTATTACTCTAAGCCTTGGTAATAACATTCATGGGGATCAAGATGGTGTCTTTGCTATTGATAATCTTAATTCCAAAGAGACTTAGTGGTGCTAAATAAACAATTGTCTTACCTCTCCTTACTTTTCACTTACTAGGGAAATCTTGGTATATATGTGTGATGCCACACTTGATATATCTTTGATTGGCTTAATTTTCATTGAGAGGTTTCTATTTCAATGGATGCTTTGTCAACACATGCCTAGGCGGACTCCTTGTGGATTTGGATCATGCCTCTCCCTCTGCAAAGTTCTAGTATTATCATTAGAATTGGGTGGTAGCCCATGAGACTACATTGACCTCTTTATTGTATGTGACTTAAGCTTAGGTTTGTGTAATCCTCATCTAGTAGTCCTTATATAAAGTACATGGGAGCATTGCTTGGAGAGTTAGCTATGATTGAACTTGGGGGTCTTGATATCATGGGAAACTTAAGTTTTTGCTCTTGGAGTAGCTAGTATTTGGTGAGGTTGGGCAATCAAGGCTAATTTTTGAGATCTTTGATAGAAGAGGCTTCTAGTTTGCTGCTAAGATATGACATTAGGGTATGGAGAAAGATAGGTAGCCTTTATGGGTATAATGTCCCATCTTGCAACTCATGTACATAAAAAAATGTGAGTTTCCAAGCAAGTAAATTAAAGTGTAACCAATGTTGAGAAAGTGTTTCTCATGATGCAATGTCCATTCTCCACACTCATTTGCACATTTACATACTATAGGCTTGGGCATAATCAATAAAACTTAATTTGTATGATTAAAATACCAAGAAGATGCATGTGAAAACAAGCAAGGAGGTTAATGAGGGCTTGGGTATGTTGCAATATTGTGGGATTGAGTGAAAATCCAAAGTGTTTGACTAAGGTTTTATGCTAGTAGGGTTTTAAAACTATGTGTGGCTCTATGATTGGGCTATGACTAGAGCACATGAATAGTTATGTAATCCTACCTACGAGTGGTTGTGATAAATGTGCCCATGAGTGGGGCACATGTAGAAACAAGCAAACAAGGAGGTTATGAGGGCTTAGATATGTTGTGATATTGTGGGGTTGAGTGAAAATGCAAAGTGTTTGACTAAGGTTTAATAAAACTTAAGGGTTTAAACTATGTGTGGCTCTATGATTGGCCTATAAGTGGGTAGAGGCTTGAGCACATGGATAGTTTTGTAATCCTACCTACAAGTGGCTCTTATAAATATACCCATGAGCGAGGCACACCAGTGAAGGATCGAGTTACCCTAAAATTGTGTAGCAATAGCCTATTAGTACAAGTGAACCAAGTGAACCATGATTAACTGTTATTCTAGGGCCCAAACTCTAAAACCCAAACCCCACTCCCCTAAACAAAAGATGTTGAGCCTTACACCCTAAATGATACACATTCGAGCTCTTCTTACTAGATACATGAGGTCCAATGGTTGGACTTTTGTCTTTGAGGTGGCTAGATGGGTTGTCAATTCATGCATATGTTGGTCAAGTTAGTATCAAGAGATCCATTGTCAAGAAAATAATATCCCTTTTTTACCCACGCTAGCTAAAAAATGGGGTTGGGTCAATAGGAAGATATCCACTACAAGGAAACATCCCCTTTTTTCCCATGCTAACCATTTTCAGCTTGCTCCTCATGGACACATTGCAAACTGTCATGGTCTTTTAGAATTCCACTATTAGCAATGCAATGTCTTAGGAAATAATTCAAAATAAATGCAAAAGGTGTAGCCCTAATTAATTTGTGGAAGTTGATATCCAACACAAGTGACCTAAGATGTATGACTATAGTGACCCATTATGAAATCCTTATTCGTAGTGCAAGGTATGAGGTATGTGCCAAAGGTTATGCCTCAATAGATAATAGTTTTCTATGCACAAGGAGTAGAGAATTTTCTATGCACAAGGACAAGAGAGGAATCTAAATGTGCCTAGGTTCATGAACTCTTTGCACTTGTGAATTATGGAAAGTCAACTATGCAGGGTGGAATGCTAGTCATCAAACGCGTTATCCATCAAACGCTAGACATCTTCTTATATCCATGTTCCTTACGACTCACATCCACTTGACTTTTCTAATACTTGTTGCACAAATAATGTCAATTATGTAAGCATTAGACCGAGCTTTGCCTACGGCAATTCAAAAGATAAAAAGGAAAGTCATATGATGTAAATCTTCTTTGTCTAATATGACTTTAAGGTGTCTGTAAATAGCACACAATGGATGGTAACTTGGTGAGATAATGGGAGTTTGAGGTCTCTTTTATGTGAATTTGAGGTCTCTTTAGGACAACGTTTATTTGCTATTGGATAATGTAAAGTTGTTGGTTTTGGTTCCATATGCTCAACTTGTCCAAATGCAATCTGCAGTGGATCAAAGATTGGGATGGGCAATGTTTCCATGATAGTGAATGCATGCTTCAAAAATGTCATGGTTCCTTTTCCTAATTTAGATGTGAAAGAGTCAAAACATGTTGTGTGGAGAGCTATTTGATGGCCCTTGTTGGGTGCAAAGCTATTAGTTGATAAAGAGAATACCACAACTTCAGCATCTCTAGTTGATGATTGTGAACAAATAAAGCACTGTGGTGTTACCAAAAAATGTGGATGTCTTGCATATGTATGGAGAAAGTACACCCTCTAATGGTTCTATACCGCTTGATGCAATGTCATCCATCTCAGACCGGGATGATGCAATGTCATCTATCTCACTCCAAGAAGATCATTTAAGGATTTGTCAATCATGGAAGGATCAACGTGTCACCTTATGGGATGAGAGTAAGGTCCACAAATGCCACAAAGATGTTATACTATTTGTGCATCCTGTGATAATGCTCTACATTTTGACCGCTTGGGAGAGAGTTGTATTGGGGTTAGCATAGAGTATACTTTCATTGAAGGTTCTCAAGAGAACTTGCATGTTGTGAATAGTCTTGACATAGTTAGATGGCCAATTGATCAAGTGACTTTGTTGGATGGTAGCCCACTACCACGTTCTTCTTTGGACCAATCACCAATAGAAAACTTAAGTACTTCAATTGGTGGAATCCTAGATATGGCTTCTAATAAACCATTCTCTAAGAAAAGGAAGTATACTTTCATCAAGAGGGTTCCAAGAGACATGTCTCCAACAATTGCTAGCACATATACTTCACTTGGTTCTGTACAACAAGTAGCTACTGTGGATTGTTGCTCTAATAGATGTTGCCAATATCCAAATCATGATAGTGTGATGCAAATACATAAAAAAATTTGGGGACAAAACTCTGAATCTCGAACTAATTATGTATATGATATGCTTTCCACTGCTTGGAACCATGACAGTGCAAGGAAGATCAAGTATACTTTCAAGATAGATGGTTCCACAGTATGTTGCAAGGCATGGTACATAGTGCATGGAATTCCTAAAACAACCTTTTATTATTATAGAAGCAAATTTGAGAGTGGAGCAAGATGTTATGTCCATGGAAATACACAAAGACTAAAGAGAATTCAAGCACATTTGGGGATGGCAAGGTCATTAATTGAAGAGTTTATTGAAAAAAATGGAGAACACATGCAAAATAGTAGGACATTGCTTGATGGGGTCAGAGAAACTCAATTGGTTATTCCAGATACATATAAGAAAGTTGACATTTTATGTGAGGTGAATTCGTCACTGCAACAACTAGGTTAAAAAGAAGGAATGTCAAAGTTAACATTCACAAACCTAATCAACTTTATCCAAAACGATCCTAAACACTTCCAAATCAATCATATAAATCATACAAAAATCACCCAAAAATCCAACAAAAACCAGTCAAAAGCACAATCATGTCAACCCTCAACAAGTCTAAAGATCTCTTGCACAAAGATCCTTCTTCCAATATCTGAATCCTTGTTGTTGACTTTAAGGCAATCTTAGTTGGCATATCCATTATTACTAGGATTGAATTGTATCCTCCTTGGACAATAGGTAATCCAACTACAAAATTCATGCTAATAAATTCCCACTTCATTTGTGGGATACCAAGTGGTTGGAACTTTCCTAGCATCTTAACACACTCAGCCTTTACCCATTGCAACTTAGGCATTCCTAAGTCATGATGTCATTAAAGAAGACAAGGACAAAGTCATCAAGATAGAGCCAAAAGATGTCTTGGATTAGCATTTTGAAGGTTGCAGGTGCATTGGTTAATCCAAAAGACATCACAACAAATTCGTAATGGCTACACCTTGTGTTAAATCTAATTTTTAGGATGTCTTTTTCTTTGTTCCTTATCTGATAATAGCATGACCTTATATCAATCTTTGGGAAGATTTTTGCACCTAAAGACAGTTAATGTTTCTGTCCTTCAAACTAGATATTTTTTATTGATCATTACCTAGTTTAGTCCACGATAGTTGATGCAAAGATGGAGGATTTCATCCTTCTTCTTTTGAAATAGCATCAATGCTCCCCATGGTGAATTACTTGGCATGATGTATCCTTGATCCAAAAGTTTCTTGAGTTGCTCTTTCAACTCAATGGCTTCTAGAATGGACACACGATAGGGTTTCTTCTTGAATGGACATACAATAGGGTTGCTTTGCTATTGGAGCAGCTCCTGGTGCAAGCTTAATCTCATAATCAACTTCTCTTGGTGGAGGAAGTTCTATTAGCTCTTTTGAGAATACATCTACATATTCCTGTACTCATGAAGGTTCTTTATCAACTTCCTTTTCTTGCTCAATCTAATTAAGTTTGATTAGGTGGATAGACAGACATTTTCTTAGTCCCTTCATGATCTAAGAAGGTTTTGCTAGTTGGATTCTAGGGTTTAGGGCTCCTCCTTGATTGGTTAATAACTCTACTTTTTTATTTAGGAACATGAACCTTTCCCACAATGAATATGAGCTTCATTGGGGATTAGCCAATCCATCTCTAGCAAACACTCATAAGCTCCTAAATTTATAACTTTGAGCCCTATGTTGGAAAATTTTCCTACTAAGTTATATTCCACTCTTCTGATCTATTGAGAAAAATTTCATCTTTCCCATTTTCTAATTCTACTTACAACTTAGGTGCAAATAGAGTGTTTATTCCTTGTCTTTTTGCACACTTCGGTGAGATAACTGAGTGGATGCTTCCATAATCAATCAAATCTTAAAGGCCTTACCTTGATAGGCTGTAGGAGTTTAGATTATTGAGAATTGGTGATTGAGACCTTTCTTATTGAGAGTAGCATATATTGTTTCTCTTTCCATGTCTCCTTCTAAAGTGAGATCTTCATCTTCATCTATTCCTTTGTTCCTCCCCTTGAAGGTTACTCCAGTAACTTTTCCTTTTGTGGTTGAAACTGCTCAATTCTGGCCATCAAATTGTCCTGGACAAATTAATTGGCCTAACTTTAGGCATTATCTTTTGAAGTGGTCCCATTTGTTGCAATGGAAACACCTTGGTGCTTCTTTGTTTGCTGACTCTAGGTATGAAGTTTTCAACTGCACTTGTCTTGGTTGTTGAGATGGCAAGCTCAACATGTGCGGACATTGATGATGGACCGCCTGGCTAGATGGGTCCGCACGTCTACACTTAGCATGTTGGTGGTCATTATGATACTCACATGGCCACTGACTTATCACTTATTATATTTAGTTTGTTACACCTACCTACAGCTGGCAAAGACATAGCGCCAATCGATTAGTGTAGTCGGTTATGCACTGTTTGACTTAGTAGGCCACTTTCCTTTGAGTTGTATCTTATCTATACTTTGTGTACATTGTATTGTGTGTGGAAGGAGAAGAAAAAACCAGCAAGAAAACGTTTTGGCCTCCATCTCTCTTCTTGTGTTCTTGAGTGAGCTTCCTCTTGTGTATATAGTGTGTGTTTGGCGCCGCAGCTCAAGTAAGTCCCTCCACCACGCAATTCTTAACATGGTATCAAAGCTACGCCACTGAGATAGGCTGATTTTGAAGGCTGAAGTGAAGGAGAAGAAGCAAGGTTCGAGCAAGCAAGCAACGGGTAAGAAGCTCTCCCATTCTTCCACTCTCTCTCTTGGATAGTGCCTGTGGAGGCACCGGAAGTAGGGTCGAGCAAAAATCTTAGATTGCTGTGAGATTTAATGTGCAAGTAGATCATTGTATATTCTGCAAATAAGCCCTTTGGAAAGGGCCTTTATGATTTTGTCTCAGGTGAAGAAAAGGAGCTAGAGCTGGGTATCTCTCCGACTGCAGATGAGTTAAAAGCATGGAAAGAGTGGAATGTGAAAGACAAGAAGGTGATGTACTAGCTATCTGCAGTAATTGATAATACTATGCTAGGACATATCAGAAATGTAGAAACTTCACATGCAGCTTGGACGATTTTTGAGAGAATGTTTTCAGTAAATACAAAGGCATGAAAGATTCAACTCAAGCAAGAGTTGAATGCCTTGAAGAAAGGAAAAATGTCTGTCAATGAGTATGTGTTGAAGGTGAGGAGCATTGCAGATGCTTTAGCAGCGATTGATGCAATGCCAAATGATGATGATTTGGTTTCATCCACTCTGAGTGGCCTTAAGAATGAGAAGGCATGGAAATCATTTGTTACTTCAGTATATGTATGGAAGCCATTTCCAAATTTTGATGAGCTGATCTCTCTCATGATTACTGAAGAGATCAATATGCAGGGTGATTCATCTGAAAGAAATGGTGAACAGGTCTAAGCATTTTACTCAAGTTCAGGAAGGGGACATGGTAGATCCTCTTCGAGAGGCCGTGGTACGGGACGTGCTGGCGATAACTAGCAAAATAGGTTCAATCAACAGTTTGGTGAAATGCATGTTTCTGGAGGTAGAGAAAACTTTAGAGGCAGGGGGAGCTCTAGAGGAAGAGGTGGATGGAAGAATAGAGGTTTTGGAAATCATGCTATTGTTTGCCATTATTGTGGCAAAACAGGCCATATTGTAGCCCATTGCTATACAAAGAAGGATGATATTCGCAGTGATAAATTGCAGTAAGGAAACTATGCATTGTCTTCACGACAAAATGAAGACAAAAATGAGCATTTGTTTGTTATGCAGCATATGATGAATGCAGTTACAGAAAAGGGGAGACATGATGATGTATGGTATGTCGATTCAGGTGCATCTAATCATATGATCAGTCATGTTGAATGGTTTGGAGAGATACAAGACTTACAAAACCCAGGTTATGTGCAGACAAGTGATGATTCATGCCACCCAATTTCACACATTGGAAAGGTTCCCTTGTCCTTGTATGATGGCCAGACAAAGAGTCTGACAGATGTATTACATGTGCCATCAATTACAAAGAATCTAGTATCTGTTGGCCAAATGGTAGAGTAGGGGTTGCAGGTCCGATTCAATGCAAAAGGTTGTTTTGTAGAAGACTTTAATGATAAGTGCAGGTTGGTCGCAAAAGGAAGTAGAGTTGGCCGAATGTTCACTTTAGATGCTAGAATTCTTGCAATGGATGCTGTTATGTATGCTAAAGGAAAAGGAGTAGTTACAGATATTGAAATATGGCATAAACGTATTGAACATGCAAATGTACAAAGGCTGAAATTAATGCAATCCAGAGGATTGGTTACAGGGTTTCCTTCTTTTAGAGTTGCAGAATTGCATAAAGTCTGTGTGGCATGCCAGTTTGGTAAGCAGGCGAGACAACCCTTCTCGCATGATAGAGAAGTGAGCAGAAACATACTTGATGTAGTACATACAGATGTCTAGGGGCCTACACAGAATGTATCTCTTGGTGGCAGCAAATACTTTGTCACATTTATTGATGACTGTTCAAGGAAGTTATGGGTATACTTTATGAAGGAAAAAAGTGATGTGTTTGAGCACTTCAAATCTTTTAAGGCAACTGTTGAAACAGAAACAGGCTTAAAAGTAAAGTGCTTGAGATCAGATGGAGGGGGAGAGTATCTCTCTAATGAGTTCAATGGCTTCTTGAGGACTCATGGGATAAAGAGGCAATTTACTTGCAGGTATACCCCACAGCAAAATGGTGTTGCAGAAAGAAAAAACAGGCATATTGCAGAAGTTGCACGGGCATTAATGGTTGAAAAGAATATGCCCAAACATTTTTGGTCTGAGGCTGTCCATACTGCTGTTTACATTATGAACAGAACTCCCATAGCTGCAGTTCATGGGATGACTCCTGAAGAATGCTTTACTGGCAAGAAGCCCGATGTATCGCACTTGAAGGTATTTGGCTGTGTTGCATATGTTCATGTGCCAGATGAGCTACGGAAGAAGCTTGATCTAAAGGCAGAAAAATGTGTTTGTATTGGATACTCTTTAGAGCAGAAAGGGTATCAGTGTTATAACCCTATCACAAGTGAGTTCAGAGTGAGTAGGGATGTTATCTCTTTAATGAGATGGGAAGTTGGTATACACCTACTGGTGATGTTTTGGATGATGATAATGATCAGGACAGCTATGTGCAGAAAGATAAACAAAAATCACAGAGTCTTAGTGGACCAGAAACATCATCTGGTACTACACCTATAGTGAGCCCTTGGTCTGGGAAACTAAGGAGTAGCCCCACATCTTCAGGAGTCTTATAAGACTTGGGATTTGGAGTCAATAAGACTTGGGATTTGGTACCCTTACCTAAGGGTAAAAAAGCCATTGGCTGTAAGTGGGTTTACAAAGTCAAGCATAATGCAAATGGTTCAATTAACAGGTATAAAACTAGGCTGGTTGCAAAAGGCTATGCTCAAACATATGGCATAGATTATGAAGAGACATTGAGTCTAGTTGCTAGGATGGCAACTGTTAGGTGTGTGATTGCCTTGGCAACAACCAAAGGTTGGAGTTTGCAGCAAATGGATGTTAAGAATTCCTTCTTGCATAGTGAATTGCAAGAAGAAGTGTATATGGAGCAGCCAGTAGGTTATGAGGATTTAGAGCATCCCACATATATGTGCAGGTAAAAGAAGGTGCTCCATGGGCTGAAGCAAGCACCTAGAGCATGGTCTGACAGGATTGGAGAGTATCTTGTCAATATTGGATTTTGTATTTCTGATGCTGATCACTCACTTTATGTGAGAAAGGGAGATGCAGGTTTAGTCATCATAGTCATCTATGTGGATGACTTGGTTATTACAGGTGACAGTGACAATGGGATTACTGAAGTTAAGGACTTCTTGAAGAAGAAGTTTGAGATGAAAGATTTGGGTGAGCTAAGATACTTTCTTGGTATTGAGGTGATCAGATGTGATGATGGTATATGGCTGTCCCAAAGGCAGTATGGCTTGGATATGTTATCCAAGTATGGTATGACAGCATGTAAGCCTCTTTCAATACCATTGGAGCAAAATGTGAAGTTGAGTGCTGATGTTGGAGATGAGATAGAAGACCCTACTATGTTCAGGAGGATAGTAGGGAGTTTGATTTACAGACTATCACAAGGCCAGACTTGAGCTATGCTGTTGGCCTTGTCAGTCAGTTTATGCAGATGCCTAGAAAGCCTCATTTAGATGCAGTTAGAAATATATTGAGGTATGTGAAGTCAACTTTACATTATGGACTTTTTTATGAGGCAGGTAAGGACATACATGTCTTTGGATACACAAATGCAGATTGGGTTGGTAGCATGTCGGACAGAAGATCTACAAGTGGATTCATGTTTTCCCTTGGTAGTGCAACAGCTACATGGAGCAGTAAAAAGCAACCTGCAATTGCTTTATCGAGTACAGAGGCTAAGTATAGAGGTGCTGCCTATGGCAGCATGTGAGGTGGTATGGCTGCAAAAGTTATTAGGTGATTTGGACGTGCAGGGAGATGGTCCAGTTGTCATTCATTGTGACAACATGAGCATCATACAACTAGCTAGGAATCCAGTGCTCCATGCTAGGACAAAACACATTGAGGTGCACTACCACTTTGTGAGAGAGAAGGTGCTTGCAGGAGAGATTGACTTGGTATATGTCAACACACAGGATCAGATAGCTGGCATTTTCACAAAGGCATTGGGTACAGAGAATCTTCGAAAATTCTGAAGCTTACTTGGAGTTGCAGAGATAGAGTTGAGCTTGAGGGGGAGTGTTGAGATGGCAAGCTCAACACCTGTGGACATTGATGATGGACCGCCTGGCTAGATGGGTCTGCACGTCTACACTTAGCATGTTGGTGGTCATTATGATACTCACATGGCCACTGACTTATCACTTATTATATTTAGTTTGTTACACCTACCTATAGCTGGCAAAGACATAGCGCCAGTCGATTAGTGTAGTCGGTTATGCACTGTTTGACTTAGTAGGCCACTTTCCTTTGAGTTGTATCTTATCTATACTTTGTGTACATTGTATTGTGTGTGGAAGAAGAAGAAAAAACCAGCAAGAAAACGTTTTGGCCTCCATCTCTCTTTTGTGTTCTTGAGTGAGCTTCCTCTTGTGTATACAGTGTGTGTTTGGCACCGCAGCTCAAGCAAGTCCCCCCACCATGCGATTCTTGACATTGGCCTTCCTCCTTTAACCAATCTGGTATTGTCCTTGGATCCTATTTATATATTCCCAGGTCTTTGTATGGACTTTGTCTCCAAAATCTGCCACTCTTGGACGTTGTTTGAAGTTCCTGGGCCTTGGTCGAATTAATGCATCTTGTACGTCAGATGGGCACATTATCTTGAGATAGTATCTAATGGAGGGTTTAGTTCATGGCAAAACTTTGACACATGCTAGGTGATATCCATGGGTAGGGCATACTTTAGGAGGAACAAAAATCTAGAATAGTACACTTCCAAACTCAATTCAGACTACTCCACAGTAAAGAATTCATTCATTTTTAGTGTGCAGTATGCTAGTGGGAGGTATGACTTGTGTATAACTTCCTGTAACTTTTTCCAAGTAATGATTACTTCCACATTCCCTTAGTCCTTAACCCATTGCTTCCACCAAAGTTAGGCTTCAACATGATTTAGTGATCCATCAAGATGCTTTTCTAGACAACACTGCTCCGTACTCTTTCAAATAATATGATGTTTTCTACTTAGACTCTCTTGTGCCCACTTCGTAATGGAAGGTCTTAGCCATTTCTATATGGGATGGTAGTATGGATGCATGGATGGCCTTCTGCAACACATTGCCATATAAAAGGGATAATCTGACCTACATGCCCTACCCAAGAAGACACAGAGTAGATTTTGATCCGAAGGTGCGTGGAAGGTACGATTTCCCTTGAATCTACAATATTAACACTATGGCCCCTAAGGAGTTCATGATCTTCACAGAAAAAGATCTTCAACCGTCTATCATGCACTTCCTCTAGGAATTTTCTTCATGTCTAGATTCAACATTTATCACCACTTGTTGTGACTATCTACGTCTCCTAAGGATAGTGCTTAAGCAAAAGCCACAGCAGAAGAAGAGCGACTACTGTCTCTCTTTTTTGATATAAATGCTAGCATAGATAGTTGCACTATGACTAGGCTCATGATGAGAGCTACCTTATTGCCAACTTTTTGTATGAACCTCCTAGAGGACATGAGTAATAGGCGGTTCTCAAGGTGTAACCACCCACTTTTGTCCACTACACCTCTGAATGTGAGGGTTAACTTAAAAATTTATGTGCTAAATCGGGGTCCTTCCTAAGTACGTCGCTCAAACCTCCACCTAGCTCTACCCCTACAAGAGAACGGGATGCAACTTAGCATCATCCCTTGTAATTTATTTATATTAATTTTAAAAAAATCAAAAGAAGAAGAAGAAGGAAAGAAAGAAGAAAACGGAGAGAGAAATAATAAGAAAAGAAAAAACACAACTTCTCTCGTTTGTGATGTATGAGTGCCACAAACACTGCATCTAGGGACCATTAAATCCCTAGCTCCTCCCCACTCCATGTTCTTAGGACACATCAAGGGCAAGAAAATCATGATAGACATATCTCCCTAAGTCATGCATAGCACCTCCCCCTTCCACGAACTAGGTTCTCAAGTGTGGGACAACACCTCAAGTTTCATTTGACCCAACTCCTAGTTTCACCACCACTTGCACAATGCACTACATGCGGTAAGGTAGACACATCCCCTAGGTAGTGCACCTACTCTTCCTTACATGTTTTGCAACCATGCAGCTAGCCAACAACTCTGGAGGCCATCTTTGATCAATCAATATGTCCTAAGTACTGCCCACAATCTCTAATCATATGTTGCAAGCTTATCCTACATGGCCAATTTCCCAAAAGCCCCAAGTACCATTTTCCACACCACCCTCAATTCTTCAACCCATACCATCCAATGCCATGGGACTGACACTCAACTAGGAGGTGGTAATGTTGATCTCGGAATGACATAAGCACAAAGAGACTTATGAAGGAGCATAAAAAGACAACTCATTCAAAAAATAAGACAAAAAAGCATGTGAAAAACTCTAAAAATCAAGAACAAGACACACAAGAAATAAAGCATATTTTAGCCCCTTGTAGAAGGGCGCTAGGCTCCCTCCTATGCAAGCTATAAATGAAAAGGTGTATGTAATAGAGCCATGAGAATAGAAAAAAGAATAGAAAATAAAGTGGAAAAGAGGACCAAGGTTGGATGACTAGTCATGGGGAAAGGTTGGGTGTCCAAGGGGAGAAGGGCATGTATAAAAGTCAAAAAGTGAATAGATAAGCTCATTCTTGGTGTTTATGCAAAGTAGCTCTCTTCTTATTCTTGATCTTGCTTTCTTCTTGTGCATGAGAGAGGGAGAGGGAGAGTGTGTGAGAGTAAGGGACCGTGGAGAAGCTCTTCTTCTCCCCCTTCTTCTCTTCTCTTTTCTCACATGCATAGCTATGGAGGTTGGAGGTTGGAGGTTGGAGCTTAGAGATGGATCTTGCTTGAGCAAATGCCTTGAATCATGGAGCCATCGAAGGATTCAAGGAAGAGGACTACAATGATCGAATTCAACAGTAAGCTCACTACATCCTTGTGTGAGAGTGTGCACGGCTATGTGAGAGGTAGCCATTGTTACTCGCTTGAAACACTTAATTTGATAAGCAATCTATAGAGTCTCGACATCAATTGCTAGTGATAGCGACAACAATAAGGCACACAATGCATTTGCATTCCTTCATTTTCAATTTGGCAGAAGATCTACATTTGGAGAAATCATAACACTCGATTTTGATGGGTTGGGGGTTGGTTGTGGTTTTGGGTCACAATCCCTAGTACCATCTCTAGAAGCTCATAAGAATCAAGGATAGTTGTGATTTAAACTTTCACAAAGTGTAGTTTGTACCACCTAACTTGCCTTTGTTGAAGGTTGATAGACAAATCCTCAGTGTTTGAATTGTCAGTAATGAAGCACCACCACCTAATGCACTAGCACCGCTTCATGATGCACTAGATGAAATTTCTCTTCACCTTTGAAACCCTTGCCTCTCACATACTCTTCACTCCTTAGAGCCCCCTTGGTTTTGATACCATGTAGCAATTACAGAGCATAGTGGATAGAATCTGAACAAGGAGTAGAGAGTGCACAACAAATATGAGAAGGAAAAAAACAGCTTTAATTTCAAGTGAACTAATATAAAGATGGCTTTGTCCACATATGTGCTTCCACTATGAAGCTTAGATAGCGATCCAGACAAATGATAAGCAAAAGGCTTAGGGGTAGCTCGAAGAACTCTGACTAGGTGAAAGATGGATTGACAATGGCTTTGGAGGGGTCTTCCACCATAGCTCTTGCTTTGCTCTTGTTTTTGCTTGTGTGCTTCCACTCGAGCTCTACCTTTCACGTACCCATTCTTTGGTCATACATTCTTGTCTCTATTTCTCTCTTACTCAATTTGTACTTAATCAAATGTAAGTTAATAGTTTGCCATTAAAAGGTGAAGATAATAATAAGCATGTGTAGCCTATTTGCATAAGAAATTGGATTATGAGCATATGAATGAGGGTGATTTTGTGGATGCATTTGTCATGAGAGCCAATTATCTCAAGAATGAACATTTTGCAAGTGATGAATTGTACTAGATGGCACATTCATTACCAATGTCTTAAATATGTCACCATACTCTTATCAAGTTTTTGCATTTATACTTTAGCTCACAAGGAAGGGAAACACCACAATGTCTTCTCATTTGATGAGTTAACTGAAATGGTATGGTAATAAGAATAGTCTAGATAGATATTTTCTTTTGTGATGCATACAAGTGATCAAGCATTTGTTGCAAATCATCAATCGAGGCAAGAGAAAAGCCTCTTTTGTTAGTGGCTCAAAGTACACATTTGATTATGTTCAAAATTATTGTGAAAAATAGTAAGTAAAGTAATAAGAAGAAAGCTTGTCTATTATTATGACAAGCATGAAGGTCACATTATCAACACTATCAAAAGTTGTAAGAAAAGGTGGAGAAGAAGAAAGAGTAGTGTTTAGCAAAGTTCTTGATGTATCAGATTTTGGTTTTGATAAGAAGGGCATTGTACATTATATTTAGAAGGATAATGTATCACTCCACATTGCAATTATGATCCTTTTGTGCATAAGACGTATATGGTGATTTCCAAAGTTAATATTTAGTATGTTGACATTGGTGCTAGCAAGCATAATTCTACTCACAAAGAGCTATTTTTTCCTTTGGAAATATGTTCATAAAAAGGCATTATTGAGTGTGCTAGCAATACCTCATACCTTGTTAAAGCTCTTTGTGAAGTATAGATTATGATATCTAATGGTAGTACACTTACTCTTGCATTGGTGCCTTATATCTATGATATAAAAAACACTATCGTCAATTTATGCAATCACAAAAGCTAATCTTATAAATGTTTGGTTGATGATCATAGTGATATTGATGCTACTGTTGTTTCGTGGGCCTTATACAATCAATGTTATAACATGGATGTTTATGAAAGGCTTGCACATATTTCTACACATGATGCTAATTTGTTACATATACCTTTTGGCCACCTAAATTATTGGGCTTCTTTGCTAAGCTTGCTCAACTAGCTAGATAGTCAAATTTCATTTGACTTCTTTCCTAGCTTGCTTGACTAGCTAGATAGTCAAATTGTATTATTGATAGAGGTTTTGGGAAAGGTATTAGACCACCTCTCAAGCACCTCGTCTAATGGTACTAATTTGCAACACATATTATGGTAGGGCAGCCTAGGGTTTTTCATTTTTAAGAGTTTTTCCCTAGGGTTAGAACACATATTACCCAATCCATGTTAGGGTTGCGTACATATCTTGTATATATTCTTCACTTTCATTAAGTTGAATAGGAGAGTAGTAGAATTCTTCTTGCTCCTTAATCATGCGCTTGCTATTATTTGCAACAATTGGTATCAGATCCTTTGTTCCACCCCACCCTACAATATTTTCCCACGTGTGTATCAAGTTTATTGCATGGTTGTGTCATTTTTGAAGTGGATTGAGGATGAACTTTGGTGTCAATAAGGTGTTTGAGGGAATGACACAAATTTTAGATTTTCTTCTGAAATGGTTGTGTGACCCCATTCTTGTTTGGCAACAAAGAGACTATTTCTTTCCCTTTTTCCTTTTTAGTTATGACAACATTTACCTAATGGGTCTATCAATCATTGTCCACACCAACCATGTTTTAGGAAATTTGAGGGATTGTACGGCCTCAACGTCCTCTTCTTTTTAAAAGGTCTCTTTAATTAGAGCTTTTGGGTCTCCTAACTTGTTATTCCAATAAGTTTCTAGGGTGAGAAGTCTCTAATGAGTCACTTAACAATTTGTTTCCCTTAGGAAGTCGTGGGTTTGCATAGTTATCTTTACCCAATCATGGCTAGGTCTCTATTTATCCAAATAGCTCTTTTATTTGGTTTTCGTTATATTAGTTTTAGCATAAACTTAAACAAGCTAGCATTTGCATGAAAGAATATTATACTAACTTTGTGAGTATTATTTGCTAATGTCAGTTATAATGGGAAATGATCAAACATCCTTACTCTTTCAAACATTTACAAGAACTAGAGATAAAAGTTGAGAGCACACATGTTGAAATGTAGATTCCATCTAACCTTACTTTCATGAGGCTGTCTCCTTTCTAGTTGCTAGCCCATGTGAAACTTGTGTCTTTACTTATATCAACTAATGCATTGAAAATGTTGCACATAGACCATGACTTTAATTATGTACATGTGAATCTGCTACCACAATTATTGTATCTATCCTATAATGATTCTACCATGTTAAAGTCACTAACCATAATAAATAACATAGTGAACACCTAAAGAGATTGCAAAAAAGTTGGTCTATTGTTTGCAAGGTTGTGAGGATATATAGACATGATGGAGAATTGTTCTTGGGTTCTTCATCCATTTTCATAGTTATAACTACCACCTATCATCAAGATGGTAAACTATGTTAATGGTAAACTTGTTGATATGTATCCCTATGGTAGCCCCTCCACTTTCATGTAAGTCCGAACTATGGTAACACTTACACGAAGATGATATCAACTTCAAATACTTATGAAGGTTTATTGAGCTAATTTAAATTCCTCAAGTGTGAGGTGCCTCCTCCAATAGACCCGGAGGAGTCCTCTTAGTAGTCGACTGAAATTCATATCCATGCACATCACCATCCCGTCTCCCCATCCACCTTGGACTTAGTTGAACATGGGAATCTCAATTCTACTTCACAGGGGAAGCATGGTCAAGTCGTCCCTAACAGCAATCTAATGCCCACCTAAGAAAGACCACTTTGTAATCAATCAAAGGCAGGAGTGAGGTTAACACTACACTTGGTTCAAGGAGAGTGAGAGACGGGGGAGAGTGTAACTCGATCCCCCTACCCATAAGGTAAAATCTCAGGTCCGGCCCCCTAAAACGGTGTTAAATTTGGTAACTAATCCTACTAGTATTGGGAGGGTCACGATTTAATCAGCTCTATCTAGTGTTGGGTCGGGTCCACCCAACCACATGCGTCTAATCGTCAGGATCGAAGCCTCCCACTTCCCTCGATGGGGTTTGCTTAGTTTTCTAATTAGCAAAGCATACTACCACACTGTTTGGAGGTATAAAATCAACTTCCTTTTATTCCTGCACTAAATTAGGTTCGCTAAACTTGATCTTTATAACAAACAATTCAAAAATCAAATACTTTATTTCACCATCACTCCGTAGAGTGATACAGAACCGTCTTATTGTAGAAAGAGACCGTCCTAGGATAGGACCTTCCAATCCCTCGAGATTAGGCTTTATGTGATCGCATTCCATGCGCGGTCAACAGGGAATTTACTGGCTCATAGCCCCTCTAAGCTTCCTTGAGCCTTCGGAGCCATCCTACATAACAGGGGCACTTACCACTCGGCCCTTTGCCCTCTCAAGTGCTCGAGTGATCAAAAATCAAAAACACCTACCTCCCTCAGGAGCATAGGACCCCCACCTACAAGTGAGTTTTTCCACACTCCGTAAAGTGTAAGGGAGCATTGGGTTGGGGACCCCAATGTCCCGAACCACCACAATCCACAACTCGCCTAGTTGTGCAAGCTCGGAACCATAAAATCCATAACTCATCATTCACAAATCCAAAAGCTGTCATAACCATAAGACATTTTAACACAGTTGTCAATGCGATGCATAGAATCTATCCCCTTCATCAATTTACGTGTTCCTTCCTAAAAAGCATTTGATAATACTAATATGCTTTTACAAGTCTAAGTAAGTTCTAACTAATCGTGATCCTTTTCTTATGTACTAACTTGATTATCTCTGTTTGGCCATCCATCGTGATTATGGGTTATAGCCGCAATCTCGGTTTGTTGTGGAATAACCGGTCCTTTGGGTTGAATGGATTCCAGGTGAACTTCCACTTGCGATTCAGCAGCAGTGACTACTTCCTCGTATTGGGAAACTCTCTGACTGTGATCTTGCTCAATATCTCAACGTCTCTTGGGAGTCATGGAAGAAACTGATGGATTCGAGCTACGCTTCCCCATAGGTGTGGAGAGAGAGATGGAGAGAGAGAGAGAGAGAGAGAGAGAGAGAGGCTCAGTTGATTGCAGCAAAGAGACTTCCGCACGGATCTTTATGTGTCTATGTGTGTGTGTTTCTGACGTGATGCACATACCATGTTTATATAGTAACCCGGGGGGGGTAAAAAGAGGAGGTTTGCTTTTTAGTGTTTTTGATGATGTCATCAATGATAAAGAGGGAACGCTTTCCTTTAGCGTTTTTTACGGCGTCAAGGAGGGGCTCCATTTTTGCAGCACGAGGATACCAATTTAACAAATATATGGACGAACACTACATGTCTCGTCGTCAGGCAACATCACTCCAAGGCTCGTGACTAAGGCGGCGACCAAGGCATAGACCTTGGCATATTGGCCTTGGCATACTTGGCAATGGGCTATGAAGGCTTCATTGGCATCATTGCCTATGCATGAGAAGCTCCCACTAGCTTGTAGGAAAATCTTCCTAGGAGGTCAGGTACCCAATACTGGTGGTGTTGTCACCCAAGTGCACTTAACTGCCAAGTGACTATCCACTAGGCTAGTTCTTTTTATTATTCTATACTACAAACATAGTCTTAATAAGGTAGACTTGGGAGGGTCTCCCAAATCTTTCTTCTATGAACTGGCATATAATACCTCATTAATAATAACAATTATCTTTATAATGAGAGTAAGTTTCATCATTAGAGTTAGTTTTTAAAAATGTGCAACATAAATCAATTTTCTTTGGAATGTATACTCACATTAAAATAAACTAAATAATGGGGACATTACATTAAGTTATTAAAAGTCATCAAAATTGTTTGAGTCTACTAGCTAGTTTGTCGATACATAAGAAGTCAATAAAATTGTTTGAGTCTACCAACCAAAATCCTAGTTATTGGAGTCTACCAGTCAATATCCAATTGTTCGGGCTCTAATAGGATCAGTCAACCCTTGTGTGTTCAAAGCAATTATTTTAAGGTTATTCATTTTTTATTGGTTTTGTGTTCTTTTTCTTTTCATTTTCCATATTTCTACATAGTGGCTTCCCCTCTATGTTGATGCCTACTTTTGAATATCTCCTTTTAGAACTATTTTTAATCAAGAGTGTATTAGCTAAGGAGTACTTGGATAGGGATTCTTCCTTAGCCTAGGAATAATGTATTCAAGGCTAAGGCCTAACTCATAGTTATTTAGATCTCTTTTGAGAAAATTGTTATTATCAAAGCAAGAAGTAGCAATGATGTGCTCACCATCTATTGGTTATAATCTCGATTCTCAACAGTTGTGATCCATCTCACCATCTTTGCTGTGACCAAGTATCATTTGATGGGATTGAGATCAACATTTTGAGAACCTAACGATTTAGGGATGTTGGAATCATTTAAACCCATTAGTAACGGAGCAAATTTAGTACTTTGTTTATTCTTATTAGTGTTTTTTTTTCTTTATTGCTTTATTTATTGTTATCATTTTCCTTAAGTTTTTGGTTTACCTACTTCAAAACACCATTTTTTCACTCTGGTTTTACAATAGGTTCAGCAATGGGACTCTTTTTTTTTTTGGATAGTCCCTAATATAATGAGCTACCTTGAAATTGTAATTAAGCATCAAGGCCTTAGTGTTAGAGAGAAGTTTTGAAGAATAAATGGCGGGCTCTTAGTTATTTTCACAGTTCATGATCAAGAAATGGCCCATTTTGGAGTTTATTGGTCTAATCAAGGTTAATGAAGGTTAGAGAAGCCTAAGTAGGGTTACTTTTTGTTAATCCAAGGTCTCATCCCAAGCTTCCATGGCTGATTTCTTGGCCTAATATATTCTCCATGGCCCGATCTCCTTCTTCTCAATGTACATCATGACTCTCCTCATCCTCAAGAGCATTTGGAGTAGCATGATGACTAGTTGCTAGAGTAGATTGCCACTTGGAATCGAGAAATTAGATCAATGCATTTTGCATCAAAAATTATGAGCACCAATGGGCAATGATCTCTAGCTTCTACCACTTCTCTGAGGCATCAAGCTTGATCCCTAGCACTGTTTGAAGGCTCTTCAACAAGTTGGTGACAATATTTTAGGAATATACAAAGATTGAGGGTCAGTTATGGTGATTTTCTCTCTCCTCCTTTATTGGTATTCAAGGTAGCAATGAATATTTCCAAATTTCTTCAAGAATTCATGGGGCTTTTACTTCTCAAAAATATCCATGGGGCTTTCATTCAATTTCTTTTGAAACACTACTCTAAACCTTCAGCATGCATTAGAGATGCAAGATTGAAGCATTTAGACAACATTTAGAGTATTCTTGCTTGCTTATTTGGGAAAAAATAGGGCAGCCACTTTGTGATCAATTTGTGATGTGATCTATTCATGGTTCAAAATTTTGATAAATTTGTGATCTAATCATGGTGATTAGGAAGCATTCAACTCCAAGAAGCAAGTGCAAGTCCAATCCATGAAGATATATCCAACATTGATGTAATACACCATGATTCAAAGCATTTTCTTCTCCTTGAATGCTCGAACTGACATGAATATCTAAGATCTCTTGGATTATTATTTCTAATAAAGGATTGAAGTATTCTCTTGAAGCTAGGATTAATCTTCAACTATAATTGAAGGCATTGATTCAAATTTATGGGAATTTGATCACTCTTCAGCCAATATATTGAACATTGGTTTAAGATTGGTATTCTTGAAGTTAGTTGAAGACTTTAAGTGGATTCAACTTCAATGGAGGTCTTACATGGAATTTTCATCAACCATTATGAGGATATTTGATCAATCTCAGCATGCTCCATCAATATCCAGCATTGAACAAGATATTTCACCAACTCTTTTCTAATCTCTCCAATTCCAATTTTTGAAGCATGGCCTATTGCTAAAGGAGAGATTGTATATCCTCTTTGCTTGATTGAAATTTTCAGTCAACTTATGCTCACTCATTGTTGATTGAATTTTTATCATTGTATGAGTGATAATTTAGTCCCTTAGCTTGATTTTCATAATTGATATTCTTCATAATTGAAACATGCATGCGAATATATTACAACCTGAATTTTCACTAAATTTTTTTGGCCATGTGATTGTCTAATCTCTAAATTTTGATATCTTGTGATCATTTACATTGGAAATACCTAAGAAATTGTAAAAGATGAGTTTAATAATTCAGTGAGTCACTGATTACTAAAAGTAAACCTTTATCAATCCATTTGATTCATTTGAGCTTTCAAATTCCTACATATCATTGAATGCCCAAAGCCTTATTTTAGTCATGCATATCATACTTGTTTTCTAGAATACTAGCACTACCATATGTGTGTGTGTGTGTGTGTGTGTGTGTGTGTGTGTGTGTGTGTGTGTGTGTGTGTGTGTGTGTGTGTGTGTGTGTGAACTTGGAAAAAAGGTCAAAGCTGGACGAAATAGCAAGACAAAAGTAAGGTGACTCTCCCTCGCTATTTGGGACTCCATAGGGGTGCACAACCTAGCTCGGAAGAAACTTTGCACACCTTTTGGAGTTTCAAAGACTATTTTGGTGCCTTGTTTGTCGTTTAATCCCTCACCACAAAGGCAGTGGACCATGTAAGACCACTTGCGATAGAGTGGAAAATATTTGAAGACCATTGGGCTTGATTGGTACAAAAACAAGGAAATTATAAGGTATTTTAACTTATTGCGCCATTCATTAGTGGGACACATGTCTATAAAAGAGTAATAGAACATTTAAGTTGTGTTTTGGGTTGAAATTCAGTATTGAGTGAATTTTTGGAGGAATATAAATGCATATTTTAGCCCCCATCTTCATTACCATCCAAGAGAGATATTGATCATCTAATTGACTTGGTTCCTAATACTAAGCCTATGAATAAACTCCCTTATAGATTGTCAAAGTTTGAGCGTGAAGAGGTCAAAAGACGGGTTAGGGAGTTACTACAAACGGGTTTGATACAGCCTAGTCTATCACCTTTTGAAATATGGGGCATTTTATATGTGCATTGATTATAGAGAGCTGAATAAGTCTACTATTACAAATAGGTATGCTATTCCTCACATTCACAATATTTTAGATGAATGTCAAGGATGCTAAGGTCTTTACAAAGATCAATCTACGTTCAAGATACCATCAAATTTGCATGAAAGAAGGGGATGATTATAAGATTGCATTCAAAACCGAAAGGGGATTGTATCAATTTCTTGTGATGCCTTTTGGTCTATCCAATGCTCTAGCCATGAAATGCCGCAGAAGAAAAACCAAGGAGCAAAATCTATGCTCAGGCAAGTGTCATCATCAACAAAGAAACAAGAACTATCATCTATATCTTCACTTTCATCATCACTCAAGATAGCCATTGGAGGAGAGAGAGAGAGAGAGAGAGAGAGAGAGAGAGAGAGAGAGAGAGAGAGAGAGAGAGAGAGAGAGAGAGAGAGAGAGAGAGAGAGAGAGAGAGTTGAACATGAAAGGGAGTGTGTGGGATGGGATGCACATCAAGGATGAAGAAGAGAAAGAGGAGACACACCCCTTCACCCCATGACCCATGATCCACAACTTTTCATTAAATTTGAAGTTACATGGACTAAGCTACAAGCCTTAAAATTGAGATAGGTACATGTGGCTTTATAGTATTATCCAATTACATATGTTTGCAATATTTAAATGAAAAATGAATGGGTAAAAAGGGTTTTTGGTCGATCTAGAGAGGGAATATTATGTTTAGTTTTTGCCATATTTCTTGGTCCATCATCTCGCCCACATTGAAGAGTGAAGCATCCCTGCAAAAACCTTGAAGGAGAACCACCATCAACACAAAAGCTCGTTGGAATTGGTAAAAGGTTAAAACTTGGTGATGAAGGAAAACTTTATGATGAAGCCAAACCATGACCATTCATGACCAAACTAGGGAAGGGACCCTTGCTTCATCACTCCCACATGATAAATTTTTTATATAGTATTCAGAAGGTAGGGCTCTAACTCTAGTCTTGTTATAGATGGCATCTCTCACCCACCATAGATGCAATGTGGTTATGAATATTGGGCTACTTGTTTAATTTGATAATGGGATGTGAATGGGGACTAAGATAAATATTGTTTTTGTATATTATTATTTATGAATTTGAAGAAAAATTTGGGATAAGGGATGTATTTTGAAGCAGAAGCCACATGATGCTAATGATGGCAAGTTGTTGGCGAAAGCCACCCCACCATCGCTACTTATGAGGAGGAGAAGAAGGAGGAGAATTGTGGGAGAGCAAACAACTGAGAGAGCAAAGATATGGGAGGTTTTGTGGGAGGGAGGAGGAGAGGCAAAAGAAGAGAGGAGATCCTGGCCTGAGGGAGGGGGAATTATGGTAGGTCAGAGGAGGATGAGAGTGGAGACAAAAGATGCTAGGAAATGGTGGTGAGGGGAATGGAGGTGTTGTGGGAGGAAACCAACAATCAGGGTAGAGACGAGGTGGAAGAGCAAGACATGATCCTTATCATTGTGTATTAACATAAAAGAGTCTTGTAAGAGCTTGCCATTTTTGTGAAGCCTTGACCATAAGATGCATAACAATGTTTGTCTTGGGCTAATAATGTTCGATGCACCATGCTATGGCAACTTGCTATCATGCAAGTAAATCACAAGTTGTGTCTCAGTTGCCTCGACTATGTGCTGTTCCTTCTCCATCTTCATAGCATGTATTAATTTTTCTCGCTCTTTTCTCATTGATGCAAAGGTGAACTTTGATAGCTTTATACATCGAGTACAATCAATGATGCCTAGTTCTCACAACAACTTCCCCCCCCACACACACACATGAAATGCCATAGACAACCTAAGGAGAAAAATCTATTCTCATGGCAAGTTTCATCATCGAGAAAGAAAATAAGAACTATTGTCCACATCCTCACTTTCATCATCACTCAAGATAGCCATTGAAGAGAGAGAGAGAGAGGAGAGAGAGAATTGGACATGAAAAGAAGTATGTGGGATAGGATGCACATCGAGGATGAAGAAGAGTAAGAGGAGACGTAGCCCTTCACCCCATGACCCATGATACACAACTTTTCATTAAATTTGAAGTTACATGGACTAAGGAACAAACCTTTGAGGTAGGTACATGCGGCTTATATAGTATTAGCCAATTACATATCATTGCAAGATTTAAATGAAAAATGAATCAGTAAAAAGGATTTTGATCAATGTAGAGAGGGAATATTATGTTTAGTTTTTGCCATATTTCTTGATCCATCAAGTTACTTTTCAGGCTCTCATGAATAAGATATTACAACCATTCTTGTTCAAGACAGTTCTTGTCTTTTTCGATAATATCCTCATATATAATAAATCTACGGAAGAGCATTTACAGCATGTCAGGGAGGTGTTTGACATATTGAGGAAGAGCAAACTCTTTGCCAAAGAATTCAAGTGTTCCTTTATGAAAGATGAGGTGGAATATTTGGGCCAGCAAGGGATTAGAGTGGACCAAAAGAAGGTGCAATGTTTTAAGAATTGGCCTACCCCTACGACTTCTATATCTTTAAGTTTCCTTGGATTATCTTCTTTTGATCAACATTTTATTAAGAGTTATGCTCATATTGTAGCTCCATTAATTGATAGGCTAAAGAAATAATCTTTCTTTTGGGATTTCATAGCAAACAAAATTTTCAATGAGCTGAAGTCTATGTTAATGTTAGCACCCATTCTAGTATGTTTGGATTTCTTTAAAGAATTCACTATATGTGTAGATGTCAATGGAATAGGTATTGGGACAATTCTATATCAATATCATGGAGTAATTGCTTTTGAGAGCAGAAAATGAGATGAAAAGGAAAGCCAAATCCATGTTTACAAGCAAGAGATGCTAGCTATTTTACATGCAATCAAAAAGTGGCATCACTACACCTATGGCAACCATTTTATAGTCAAGAGTGATCATAGAGTGCTAAAATATTTTCTATCTCAACCTACTTTATCCCCTTAAATAAAGATTATGGTTGTCTACACTTCAAAGCTATGACTTTGATATCTCCTATATGGCAAGTAAAGATAATGTTGTGGCTGATGGTTTGCCAAGAATATGGCCATGTTCACTTTGTTTTATTTCTACTTTGTACAAATAGTGGATTCATGATATACAAGAAGAACATTGGCTTGATGAAAACTGCAACCACTATGATCAGAGCATTTCAACAAGGAAGAGGTGAAGAGTATCCCAACTTTACATGGCATAATAGATTATTACGTATAATGGTTGGGTTTATTTGATACCTCAAACATCTTTCAAGCATCACATTTTGCAAGAAATGCATCCTTCACCTTTGGCAAGTCATCATGGGTTGTTTAAGACATTTGATCCATAAGAGTTTTTATTAAAAGGGCATTTTGTGGGATGCCAAAGATTATGCTATGCAATGTTTAGCATGTCAACAAAATGAAGATTTCAAGCTTCTACTTAGGGAATCACTTCAATCATTATCTATTCCTCAAGGCAAATGGACTAATATTAGCATGGATTTTATAACATGATTGCCAATAACAAAGCATGTATGAAATAGCATTTATGTGGCTGTTGATTAGTTGACAAAATCTACCCATTTCATCCCTACTAAATGTAACGTGTCCCCTAGAATCATCCCGGACACGTCTTAGCAGTCCATCGGAAAGGATGTCTAGAAAGCTCCGCCCGGCACTCCCATGGAATGTTACGGGACTTGCGATCCAGGTCTTCCCGCGTCTGCCACGTAGCGGAAGTATCCTGGCCGTTCCCACTTAGGATCGACCGGAATTAGTGTTTTCCTGTTTGATCGTTAGCTAACAGCAACTAGCGTCAGACCCGAGCGAACTACTTTACGCAGAAGCGCCAGGTCCGAAGCGGATTCACGCTGCACTTGGTTCAAGGAGAATGGGAAACGAGAGGGATGCAAGGCTCAACCTCTCTGCCATAAGGCCTAGTCCCATTCCGTTCCCCTAAAACAGCGTAAATTGGGTAAGAGGTACCTCTAGGTCATCGTTCTCGTTATTCGCTTTGATGATGATGATCATCCGGTTGTTTTTCAAGATTTTTGAGAAAAGTTCCCGGCTAACCGGGACCACCCATCCATAGGACGGACCCATGGCCCATCCTCCGCACTTTCCTCGGCTTGTTTTAGTTATGTAATTACCTAACACATTAATTTGACATATAACAAACAGCTTCCTTGATTAATCCCGTTAAGCACTGGTTCCTTCACGTAAACTTATCACGTGACATAGAAAAACAATATCAAACAACTTCTTTATTATCATATCATCATTTATCTTTGAAATACAAGGAGTTCCGCCCGTAGGCTTGTCTATAATCCGCCCGAAGGCTTATCCAGTAATCCGCTAGGGATTACTATTCCAAGCTTCTGCCCATAGACTAGTATGCGGGCCCCAAGATCCAATCCCGAGTCACGTTAGTCTCTTGTGCAGGACCCGAAAGGCGAGGGATTTACGGCCAGAGCCCCCCTGGCACCCAAGCGTCCTCCTGCTCCAAGTAGATCACAATGGAAAGACCTCTTGTGGCGGGTTCGGTCCACGTTCCCGGCACGGTCAACAACCCCCTTGGTTAGGGTCAGGCAGGCAGTCGGGGGTAACTGAAGCTGCCCCTTCCTTCAGGCCTTCAACCTGAAGCATTTATATATCTTTTCATCCTTTAGTTCCTTGAGCAAACAATGCAAACAGTGCTTTCTAAACTGTTACAAGCACAATCAATTCCAGTGATTGTTTATTTGGCAAACTGTTAAGGAGTGAATCCTTCTCTCCGAATGCATCCAGCATTCGATTCGGAATCAATTGCAACTTGGCAAGATTCCTATTGTCCTTGGGATAGGGTCATACCCTGTTAACCCAACTTAACCAATGCCTTGGGTTTTGTTAATAGTAAATTCCGGCGGCCATGTCGCTTTAATTTATTGATTAATCATTTGCGTCCAAGCAAATACCTAACTTCCCTTAACTAGGCAAATTTTCCCTAATGAGGGCGATGTAACAGGATGACTACCCATCCCCTTGCAAGTTAAACTTGCGCAAGAACCTGCCAACCTCATTCCAAGGAATGGCAAGACTTTCTTGTGATCAAACCACAAGGCTATGCGACGTTGCAACTTATTGCACAAGTGTCGCCTCCATTCCAAGAGATCATTTCACTTTTGAATGGTGTTTTCTGTTCAAGAATTATGATTAGACTTGAAGTAGGGTTTAGGGCGTCTTCTCACTCACCCAATCCTAATTGCACTAGACCGACAACGTTCGGTCCTAGGGATTCCAACTCAAACCAAGTTCTAGCACTAGGTCGAATGATCCTTAGGGTAGAAACCCTAGATCATTATTTGCGTGTGTGTCCCATTGGCTCAACTTCTCCGGGAAGGTGGGTAGGACCTTTGGGTTTGAGGACTTCGACTTGGTGTCCAATTACGTTACTTGGCTATATCTCTAACGTGCCAAGCCCTAACTAGTACTTGAGGTTTTTATTGAATCGGCTAGCTATGCCTATACGAAACCCTAGCAGTCGTGATACTACAAATGACTTGGGTAAATTGACCTACTTGTCTTTGACAAGGACAATTCTTTCCTAGAGATGATATACTTTATCTAAAGTAGGAAAATAGTAAACCTGAAATTCATTACTTTCACATACCATAAGATCCGCAATAGCCCTATCCCTTCCTTTTAATTAAAGTCAAAAGGCAAGATAATTTGAAGAGTAATCTACATAGGGCTTACTAGGATTTAGGTCCAGGGACAACACCTACAACCTTGTGTCTAAGTATTTGCATTTCATGCTTTTATAAGCCATGCAATCATTCCTACATGTTACATGATGAAATGAAGTTTGCGAAAGTAAAAGTGCGACCCTTAGATACAACAACATCGTGAGTGAAGATCATGCAATACTAAGGCAAGTGTCGATTTAATCTAATTGCAAGCATCTTTTTAACTTATAAGATCGGGGTTCTTTATCATGCCGTGAAACAGAAATTAACAAATCCCTCACGCGAATCATAACGAAGGGAGTTATTGACTAAATGCAAAATACTCTTTTCCTACATGACCAATGCACTTTAACAATTTCCCCTTTTACCCTAGGCCATATGTGGCTTTCACTTTGAAAATGCACGACAAGACAGTTTGCAACTAAGTTCATAAGGAGAATAAGTGCTTTTCATTCATAACTTGGTAGATGCATGATATGCACGGATCCTTTATCTATAATTATCGAATGTACTATTATCACTACCCACGAATTAATGATAACGTAGTACGAATTTCCCTATGGAGTTAAGCGTATTTAAAACATCTCTTCATGTGGAAATATATTTACGGAACCTGGATTTGTGGATCCGCAGTGATATCCACGTGTAAGTCCGGGGAAGAACCTCCCGTAGGTGCGCCTTGCGTCTTCTTGGGAGCCATCGTTAGCGTGCTTACGGACTTCCGGTTTGCCTTTACCCTTACTCGTTCGGTGAGTCTTCTCCAACTGTTGTGAGCGCTTCAAACTTGTACGCCGGAGATCCCTTCCAAAATGCGGATCCTTGAGAGTACCGGCTTGCGGTTTCCAAGGCTTATTGGAGACCTTGTGGGGTTGGAGCTTTGATTGAGGAGATGGCCCTTTTACAAGAGAGCTATGGGAATGGAGGCTTTCCAAGCTTCTTCTCCTTCTAAAAATCCCGTGGTGGCCACGCGAAAATAGGTCTTAAGGAAGCTGGGACTTCTTCCCCCTCGTTCACAAGAATTTCTCCACAAAAATGGGTTTCCCTGAAAACCCGTGGTGGCTAGAAGGGACTTATAGATGGCTTGGGTGAATGGGCATATGAATGCCCCTTAGAGCTTCTTAAAAAAAAACTCCTGGCCGTGACCAGAATCCATGTGGAAGAGGGAGGGATGGTAACGTGGCGAATGATGACGTCGCTTAGGGAGGGGGTGGTCGTCCTTCTGTGGCGACGTGGAGCCACAGTGCCGCCAGCACGCTGCAATGGCAGCAACAGCAGTGCTGCAAGCGGTGGCGTTCGGCAGCGTCCCTTCTCCTCAATCCTCCAACTCGGGCCCCTCCTTCCCCTCTTGTCTCCTCTGGCCGTTGGCACGGTGACTGCTGGCGTGAGTAGGCGGCGAATATCAGAGTCTCTCTCCTCAGCGACGAGTATCAGAGCCTCTTCCCTCAGCACGACTAGTATCCGCCCTCCTTCTCTGCACGTAAGCGGGTGTTTATATAGGCATGGGGGGGGAGAGAAGGGCTCCACCACGTGGCCCTTGCATGGGTTCCCCCCCTCCCATGCAGCCCACGACTCTTCCTTGACCCATTCCCCCACACTCCCTCTTCTCCAGCCGTGCATTGGCTGGGGAAAAGGGATAAAAATAAAAAAAAATTGCTTTAATAATAACTATTTTGCCCCTCCCAAGAGGGTGTTTACGCGGGAATTTCGGTTTTGAACCCTCGGCTTGCTTTGCCAATGCGAATGGTCTCGATTTCTCACGTGCAGGTTACACATTATACTGCCGGTAAATCCAATATGTGGGATAACCTTTGCACAAGGTTTACGCAATGTGCGGGAAGTCAATATTCACGGGTGGGAATATTACATTCTCTTCCCCTTAGAAGAATCGAGATGTCCTCATCTCGAGATAAACTGGGGATATTGATGATTGAGAGAGCTTTCATCCATCCAGGTAGCATCCTCTTCGGGATAATCTTTCCACTGGACGAGGCATTCTTTCAAGGTTCTAGATCTCAACTGTCTCTCCCTAACATTTAATATCTTTTCCGGTCTTAGTTCAAGGACTCCTTGACTAGGCATTACAATTTGTTGGTCATCGAGTACATGATTAGGGTTGGGCACATATTTTTTTAAGAGACTAATATGGAATACATTGTGAACTTTTAGGTTATCCGAAAGTTGCAATTTATAAGCATTGGGTCCCAGGCATTTGAGGATTTTATACGGCCCACAATACCTTGGACTTAGCTTCTTGCATTCTCCTAGAGATAGAGAACTCCTTTTCGGGCGTACACGAATGAAGACCATGTCTCCTTCTCCGAAGACCCTCTCTTGGCGTTTCAAATCCGCATATGCCTTTTGTCTATCTTTGGCTGCTTGTATGTCTTGTCTTATTGACCTTATTTGGTCCTCCATGTCTTCCGACATTTGTCTTGAAGCTTCAACTCTTAGGGTTGGATCAGAAAAGTTTAGGGGACTTCGACAATCATGACCATACAATGCCTGGAAAGGGGTCATTTGAATGCTCTGCTGGTAAGAAGCATTGTAGGCAAATTCCACTAATGGCAAGTATTGAATCCACCTCTTCGGCTCTCGACAGCAGTATGCCCTAAGCATATCCTCAATGATTTGATTCACTCGCTCTGTTTGTCCATCCGTTTGGGGATGGTAGGCAGTGCTAAAACAGAGTTGAGTTCCAATAGCTTCAAAGATAGCTCTCCAGAAGTGTGAAGTGAAGAGAGAATCTCGATCGCTAATGATCCTTCTAGGTAACCCATGTAGTTTGAATATCTCCTTGATAAACACTCTTGCAATGTCGGAGGCTTTATAGTTTGTCTTTACTGGAATCAGGTGTGCAACCTTAGTAAGCATGTCAACTACAACCATAATGGAGTTGTATCCTCCTTGGACTTGGGGTAAGCCCACCACAAAATCCATACTGATGAATTCCCATTTCATTTGGGGAATGTCAAGTGGTTGCAATTTCCCTGGCATCATGACATGTTCAGCCTTGATACGTTGGCAAGACAAACATTCAGTGACATATTTGAGAACGTCATCTTTGAGCCTCTCCCAATGGTAGCTCTTCCTAACTGCATTAAGAGTTTTTGCATAGCCAGGATGTCCTACGAAAGGGGAATCGTGAGCTTCCCATAATATCTTCTGCTTAAGTGACTGGCTTGTTGGTATACATAGCCTTGTTCTGTAGTAGACAAGTCCATTATCAATGGAAAATTCCCGATACTTAGCTAGTGACTTCAGATTCTGCTCCTTGGTAGATATTTCTTTTATCATGGTTTCGTAGGCCAAATCATGGCATGCTTCCTCTCTAGCTAGTTCGAGTATAGGGTTGCTTGGCATAGATACCTTTGTAGCCAGAGATCTGGCCGTTGATGGATTCTGCAAGATTAGGGAATTTAGGAATGCCTTGCGACTGAGTGCATCGGCAACTACATTCTCTTTCCCTGGTCGATACTTGATTTCAAAATCATACTCCTCCAATACTTCAATCCATCGACGTTTCCTCATGTTGAGCTCGTTCTGGGTAAAAATCCATTTGAGACTCTTATGATCGGTTACTAGAGTAAACCTGTTACCCAACAGGTAATGTCTCCAAAGCTTTAGAGCATGGATGATAGCTAATAACTCCAGATCATGCGTGGCATAATTCTTTTCATGATTCTTCAATTTCCTTGAAGAATATGCTACTGGATGACCTTCCTGCATAAGTACACACCCCAAGGCAAGAATGCTGGCATCAGTTACTACCTCGAACTCCTTCTTGAGGTCAGGAAGTTTTAGAATAGGTGCTGATACCAAACATTGCTTCAATTGGTCGAAGCTATTTTGTTCGGGAGTTGACCATGTAATAGAAGTCTGCTTCTTTAGTAAGTCGGTAAGAGGTGCTGCAATCAAAGCATAGTTTTTGATAAAGACCCTATACCATCCTGTCAAGCCAAGAAAACTACGTATTTCTTTGACGGATACTGGTATTGGCCATTCAAGCACATCTCTGACTTTGGCTGGATCTATTGATATTCCTTCTGATGATACTATGAATCCTAGATATTCAATCTGACGTTTGAAGAATGCACACTTCTTCATTTTTGCATACAGCTTATGAGACCTCATTGTCTCAAGGACAATCCGAAGTTGAGGTTCATGATCTTCTTCCTGTTTAGAATAAACTAAAGTGTCATCGAAGAAGACAAGCACGAAATCATCAAGATATGGTCTAAAAATATCCTGCATTAATCTATTGAAGGTGGCAGGTGCATTTGTAAGCCCGAATGACATAACCAAGAACTCAAAGTGCCCATATCTTGTATTGAAGGCTGTTTTTGGAATATCTTCATCCTTGATCCTTATTTGATAGTAACCTGACCTGAGATCAATTTTGGAGAAGATCTTTGCACCTTGAAGGCGATCAAGAAGGTCATCTATTCTAGGAATAGGATACTTATTCTTGACTGTTGATTGATTCAACCCACGGTAATCAATACATAGTCGAAGTGTCCCATCTTTCTTTTTCTGGAATAGTACTGGAGCTCCCCATGGTGAGTTGCTAGGCCGGATGTAACCCTGATCTAACAGTTGCTTGAGTTGTTCCTTCAACTCAATAGCTTCCGGTATGGACATTCTATAAGGTCTCTTTGCAATTGGCGCAGCTCCAGGCATTAGCCTTATTTCATGATCAACTTCTCTTGGAGGTGGAAGTTCAGTTAATTCCTCAGGGAATACGTCAGCGTATTCCTTCAGCCAAGAGGGTCCCTCATGAGACTCTTGCCTTTGATCTAATTTGTTGAGTTTGATCAGGTAAACAGGTAATCCTTTTCTAACCCCTTTTATGAACCGCGATACTTTGGCTAACTGGATTCTTGGCACTCCCGCCTCACCTTGAGTTGTAACAAACTCTCTTTCAGAGTTTCGAAAGGAAACTTGACCCTTTCCACAGTGGATGTGGGCGTCATTAGGCTTAAGCCAATCCATCCCGAGTAGACACTCATGGATACCTAAATTCATGACTCTGAATTTGACTGAGGTTTTCTTTCCTCCCAAAAAGAACTCTTCCTTAGCAGTTTGCCTGATACAAGTTACCTCACGACCATTTGCCAATTCCACAAGTAGGGTAGGTGCTTCTACTGTGGCTATTCCTAATCTTTTAGCACACGCTGGTGAGATAAAGGAATGTGTACTGCCACAATCAATCAAGGTTTTGAAGCCTTTACCTTGATAGTCCGACGGTGTTTGAATCACCGAGAACTGGCGATTCGGCCCCTTCTTGTGTAAAGCGGCATGGACTGTCGCTCTTTCGAATTCTGCTTCCATAGTCGGATCTTCCTCTTCTTCTGCTTCACATCTTTGCCTATTGGTAATGCAGGCAGTTCTTCCTCTTCCACGGGTGGCGGCTCCTTGACCGCGGCCTGCACCTTGACGGTGTCCCTCGCTGAGCTTGGGACATTGCCTTTTGAAGTGACCGAGTTCGTTGCAGTGGAAACATCGGAGGTTTCGGCCATTACTGTGAGTAGGAACAAAGTTGTTGACGTTATTTGTCCTTGCTTTCTTCCTTTGTCCCTGATTGAGACCTTGAACTCTCTTCACTTGGGGTCTGAATGCTCCTCTGTTCGGGTCGCTATAAGACCAATTCTTAATACCCCTTGGTCTAGCTTGCACTTCCTGAATTATAGGTGCCGCTCGAATGAGTGCATCCTGAAGATCTGATGGTCGCATAGATTCGAGACGAGTATTTACAGGTGGATTTAAGCCCGCGCAAAATTTGGACACCTGCTGCATCGTGTCCATTTGTGGCGCATACTTTAAGAGTGAGACAAATTTAGAGTAGTATGCGTCAAGGGTGAGTCCTAACTGTTTTAGCTCATAGAACTCATTCATTTTCTGTGTACGATATGCAGGTGGCAAATATCTCCCCTGCACGGCTTGCTTTAACTTCTCCCAGGTAACGGACCCCTCTGAAGTCCCTTGATCCCTGCACCATTGTTTCCACCATAATCTAGCTTCACCGGTGAGTTTTAATTTGGCGAGCATGGCCTGATTGGTGGGAGCAGTACCAGCTGCTTCGAAGTAATCCTCCATAGATTCAATCCAAATTTCAGCATCAGACTGGACGAATCTGCCTTTCCCGTCAAACTCGGGTGGCTTTATCTGCTTGAGGAGGAACTTCTTCTCCTGGATCACATCCGTACTTGATGTAGGGGGCGAATTTGGAACCTGTACCTGGGGTTGTGCCTGAGTAAAAGTTTTCTTAACATTATTGTATGATAATTGACATTAGCTTATCTTTTAGTTCAGCTATCTCGTAAGTCATGAAGCTACTTAACTTTTCGTAACAACCCTGATGCACAATCGGATATTGATAAAAGAAGTCCTTATTTATACTTACATGGGCGTAGCCTTATACAACATCTCGTGTGATGATAATCCAATCCTTACATTTAGTTTGGGGAGAACAACATTGTATTGGATTTGTCTACAGGAACTGTGTAATAGTAGGGTTTTGGGTCATGGATCTTCAGGAATCGATACTTCATTGGAAGTTCAGGATATCCTTTCCGCTGGAATCCATACTTCCCATGGCGGCCCAACACCTTAATCCTGTCGGCTGGGATTACACGGGTTACTTCCTCATATACATATGAGTTCAATTCAACCCTCCGACCTTGAATATGCAAAGTCGAATTTACGTGAGCTTCCACAAAAATGAATAGCTTCACGATTTTCAAATCTTCCAACCACTTGATCCTCTTTAGGTTGGTTTGTAGATACGCGAACCGGTGGGCAGCTATGTAGTAGATTCCTGAAGACCCGGTCCATCTTCGTTCTATATATAAAGGTGATGGATTATAAATCTGCTCCAGGATGTTCATCATTTCAATTCTCTGCCTATAATGCGGAGAATGCATTGCAGTCATAAACATGATCCGGAACACCAAAAACTTGTTCCACGCTTCATAGTTCTGCAAGACAGTATTGAGGATGAGGAAATGTTTGGACAGCAACAATTTCTTTACTTCATTTTATTGAGATCTCACGAAAACAATTCCGTTGTTGGTCGGCTCTGATACCAACTGTAACGTGTCCCCTAGAATCATCCCGGACACGTCTTAGCAGTCCATCGGAAAGGATGTCTAGAAAGCTCCGCCCGGCACTCCCATGGAATGTTACGGGACTTGCGATCCAGGTCTTTCCGCGTCTGCCACGTAGCGGAAGTATCCTGGCCGTTCCCACTTAGGATCGACCGGAATTAGTGTTTTCCTGTTTGATCGTTAGCTAACAGCAACTAGCGTCAGACCCGAGCGAACTACTTTACGCAGAAGCGCCAGGTCCGAAGCGGATTCACGCTGCACTTGGTTCAAGGAGAATGGGAAACGAGAGGGATGCAAGGCTCAACCTCTCTGCCATAAGGCCTAGTCCCATTCCGTTCCCCTAAAACAGCGTAAATTGGGTAAGAGGTACCTCTAGGTCATCGTTCTCGTTATTCGCTTTGATGATGATGATCATCCGGTTGTTTTTCAAGATTTTTGAGAAAAGTTCCCGGCTAACCGGGACCACCCATCCATAGGACGGACCCATGGCCCATCCTCCGCACTTTCCTCGGCTTGTTTTAGTTATGTAATTACCTAACACATTAATTTGACATATAACAAACAGCTTCCTTGATTAATCCCGTTAAGCACTGGTTCCTTCACATAAACTTATCACGTGACATAGAAAAACAATATCAAACAACTTCTTTATTATCATATCATCATTTATCTTTGAAATACAAGGAGTTCCGCCCGTAGGCTTGTCTATAATCCGCCCGAAGGCTTATCCAGTAATCCGCTAGGGATTACTATTCCAAGCTTCTGCCCGTAGACTAGTATGCGGGCCCCGAGATCCAATCCCGAGTCACGTTAGTCTCTTGTGCAGGACCCGGAAGGCGAGGGATTTACGGCCAGAGCCCCCCCTGGCACCCAAGCGTCCTCCTGCTCCAAGTAGATCACAATGGAAAGACCTCTCGTGGCGGGTTCGGTCCACGTTCCCGGCACGGTCAACAACCCCCTTGGTTAGGGTAAGGCAGGCAGTCGGGGGTAACTGAAGCTGCCCCTTCCTTCAGGCCTTCAACCTGAAGCATTTATATATATTTTCATCCTTTAGTTCCTTGAGCAAACAATGCAAACAGTGCTTTCTAAACTGTTACAAGCACAATCAATTCTAGTGATTGTTTATTTGGCAAACTGTTAATGAGTGAATCCTTCTCTCCGAATGCATCCAGCATTCGATCCGGAATCAATTGCAACTTGGCAAGATTCCTATTGTCCTTGGGATAGGGTCATACCCTGTTAACCCAACTTAACCAATGCCTTGGGTTTTGTTAATAGTAAATTCCGGCGGCCATGTCGCTTTAATTTATTGATTAATCATTTGCGTCCAAGCAAATACCTAGCTTCCCTTAACTAGGCAAATTTTCCCTAATGAGGGCGATGTAACAGGATGACTACCCATCCCCTTGCAAGTTAAACTTGCGCAAGAACCTGCCAACCTCATTCCAAGGAATGGCAAGACTTTCTTGTGATCAAACCACAAGGCTATGCGACGTTGCAACTTATTGCACAAGTGTCGCCTCCATTCCAAGAGATCATTTCACTTTTGAATGGTGTTTTCTGGTCAAGAATTATGATTAGACTCGAAGTAGGGTTTAGGGCGTCTTCTCACTCACCCAATCCTAATTGCACTAGACCGACAACGTTCGGTCCTAGGGATTCCAACTCAAACCAAGTTCTAGCACTAGGTCGAATGATCCTTAGGGTAGAAACCCTAGATCATTATTTGCGTGTGTGTCCCATTGGCTCAACTTCTCCGGGAAGGTGGGTAGGACCTTTGGGTTTGAGGACTTCGACTTGGTGTCCAATTACGTTACTTGGCTATATCTCTAACGTGCCAAGCCCTAACTAGTACTTGAGGTTTTTATTGAATCGGCTAGCTATGCCTATACGAAACCCTAGCAGTCGTGATACTACAAATGACTTGGGTAAATTGACCTACTTGTCTTTGACAAGGACAATTCTTTCCTAGAGATGATATACTTTATCTAAAGTAGGAAAATAGTAAACCTGAAATTCATTACTTTCACATACCATAAGATCCGCAATAGCCCTATCCCTTCCTTTTAATTAAAGTCAAAAGGCAAGATAATTTGAAGAGTAATCTACATAGGGCTTACTAGGATTTAGGTCCAGGGACAACACCTACAACCTTGTGTCTAAGTATTTGCATTTCATGCTTTTATAAGCCATGCAATCATTCCTACATGTTACATGATGAAATGAAGTTTGCGAAAGTAAAAGTGCGACCCTTAGATACAACAACATCGTGAGTGAAGATCATGCAATACTAAGGCAAGTGTCGATTTAATCTAATTGCAAGCATCCTTTTAACTTATAAGATCGGGGTTCTTTATCATGCCGTGAAACAGAAATTAACAAATCCCTCACGCGAATCATAATGAAGGGAGTTATTGACTAAATGCAAAATACTCTTTTCCTACATGACCAATGCACTTTAACAATTTCCCCTTTTACCCTAGGCCATATGTGGCTTTCACTTTGAAAATGCACGACAAGACAGTTTGCAACTAAGTTCATAGGGAGAATAAGTGCTTTTCATTCATAACTTGATAGATGCATGATATGCACGGATCCTTTATCTATAATTATCGAATGTACTATTATCACTACCCACGAATTAATGATAACATAGTACGAATTTCCCTATGGAGTTAAGCGTATTTAAAACATCTCTTCATGTGGAAATATATTTACGGAACCTGGATTTGTGGATCCGCGGTGATATCCACGTGTAAGTCCGGGGAAGAACCTCCCGCAGGTGCGCCTTGCGTCTTCTTGGGAGCCATCGTTAGCGTGCTTACGGACTTCCGGTTTGCCTTTACCCTTACTCGTTCGGTGAGTCTTCTCCAACTGTTGCGAGCGCTTCAAACTTGTACGCCGGAGATCCCTTCCAAAATGCGGATCCTTGAGAGTACCGGCTTGCGGTTTCCAAGGCTTATTGGAGACCTTGTGGGGTTGGAGCTTTGATTGAGGAGATGGCCCTTTTACGAGAGAGCTATGGGAATGGAGGCTTTCCAAGCTTCTTCTCCTTCTAAAAATCCCGTGGTGGCCACGCGAAAATAGGTCTTAAGGAAGCTGGGACTTCTTCCCCCTCGTTCACAAGAATTTCTCCACAAAAATGGGTTTCCCTGAAAACCCGTGGTGGCTAGAAGGGACTTATAGATGGCTTGGGTGAATGGGCATATGAATGCCCCTTAGAGCTTCTTAAAAAAAAACTCCTGGCCGTGACCAGAATCCACGTGGAAGAGGGAGGGATGGTAACGTGGCGAATGATGACGTCGCTTAGGGAGGGGGTGGTCGTCCTTCTGTGGCGACGTGGAGCCACAGCGCCGCCAGCACGCTGCAATGGCAGCAACAGCAGTGCTGCAAGCGGTGGCGTTCGGCAGCGTCCCTTCTCCTCAATCCTCCAACTCGGGCCCCTCCTTCCCCTCTTGTCTCCTCTGGCCGTTGGCACGGTGACTGCTGGCGTGAGTAGGCGGCGAATATCAGAGTCTCTCTCCTCAGCGACGAGTATCAGAGCCTCTTCCCTCAGCACGACTAGTATCCGCCCTCCTTCTCTGCACGTAAGCGGGTGTTTATATAGGCATGGGGGGGAGAGAAGGGCTCCACCACGTGGCCCTTGCATGGGTTCCCCCCCCTCCCATGCAGCCCACGACTCTTCCTTGACCCATTCCCCCACACTCCCTCTTCTCCAACCGTGCATTGGCTGGGGAAAATGGATAAAAATAAAAAAAATTTGCTTTAATAATAACTATTTTGCCCCTCCCAAGAGGGTGTTTACGCGGGAATTTCGGTTTTGAACCCTTGGCTTGCTTTGCCAATGCGAATGGTCTCGATTTCTCACGTGCAGGTTACACATTATACTGTCGGTAAATCCAATATGTGGGATAACCTTTGCACAAGGTTTACGCAGTGTGCGGGAAGTCAATATTCACGGGTGGGAATATTACACTAAAGTCTAATTTATAGCCAAGAAAGTGGTTGATCAGTTTATCGAGTGTGTTTCAAGCTTCATGGAATGCCACTAAAGATAGTGTATGAATGTGATACTAAGTTTATGGGCAAATTTTGGAGGAGTCTTTTCTCTTATTTGGGCGGCAAGTTAACTCCTAGTATGGCCTATCACCCCCAAATGGATGGACAAGTAGAGCCCAATGGTTAGAAGCTTATCTTTGCCATTTTTGCCATGATACTCAAACTTCTTGGGCCCTATGGTTGCATTTGGCTAATTTTTGTTACAACAACACTCATCATATGAGTATTGGTATGTCACCCTTTGAAGTGTTGTATGGGTACAAAGTACAAGTTCCTTTCACTCTTTTCCATTAACCCATAAGCTAAGGCCTCAAGCTTAAGAAGATGGAAGCTTTCATGAGTCAATGCAAGGAAAATATTTGCAAATCTCAGTATATCATGAAGAATTATGTTGATGAGAAACAAAGACCATTAGATTTTGATGAGGGGGGTTGGGTTTTTCTCATAGCTCCTAAGTCTAAGTATGCTTATTTGAAGGGAGGCAACAATAAGCTTGCTCATTGATTTTATGTTCCTTATCGAATCCTCAAGCGAGTGGGAGAGCTTGATTATAAGCTTGGATTGCCTTCTTCTACATGTATTCATGATATCTTTCATGTCTCTCAATTAAAGAAGTATGTAGGTGTAGCCACTATAATTGTGGAAGAGTTATCTCCAACGGACAAGGATGGTCTTATCATTTATGAGTCAAATAAGTCATTGGTGAGAGAGAGAAAGTTTTGAGGAATTGAAAATTATTGGAATATCTTATCAAATGGTGAGGTTTGCCTCTTGAAGAGTCTATTTGGTAGCCATCCTTCCATCTTGACTCTTATATTATGGCTTTTGCATGAAGAACAACGAATATATGAATAGGATAGCTTCTTGTATATTAAAATTTTGTAGTGATATCAATTGGCTTACCTTGGTCAAAATTAGACTTTTATGGAAGGAATAGTTTCTACTTGGTGTCTATTTTCTAATACCATATCACTTAATGGATTTGGACATATCTATACCAACTTATGGCTATTTTTTTCTATTGGTTACCTTCTTTGGATAGTTTCAGTAGTTGTATCTATTTCACTTTCTTCAACATTATGTTTCATATGGGCTCTTCACCAACCTATGGATTTCTTTATTTGTATGGATCTACTTTCTTACAAGAACTTTGTAAATCCTTTGTAAATTTCATTGCAATCTTTGAGGACAAAGATTCTTTAGTCTTGTAGGCTTGTAATAAAGCATCAAGGCCTTAGTGTTAGAGAGGGGGGAGGTATATAAAGTTGTGGGAATAACAGGGCCACAATCTTTTTTCCATTCATCAAATCTGCTTCTTGAGGACTCCTTTCTTGGACCTCCGACCATTGTAAGGGGTGAGTACATTGCACCACCATTGCAAGGGGTGTATGCCTTGCTATTTATTACATATCTTTCTTTTTATAAAATCTAAGTTACAGCTATGGTTTCCTCAATCATGGCTTTAGTCATATTTTCTTATTCATTTTATGCATTTCTTGGAACCGACTCTTTTACATAAATACCTAAAACATGCATTGGGAAGGTCCTCATATATAACATTCTTATTTTTAAGGATATTCCCTCTAGTGTGTACGACATTAACATCAAGCTAGAAAGCTTGTTTTGTTGTTGTCAATCTCTATCAGCTCTTGTGAGTAGTGACGAGGGTTTACAATGTAGTACAATCGAACCCCAATAATTTTGCCTACGAAGCTACTATTGACCTCAAGCAGTGATATAGTTGAGTATCAGATTGGGAAATTCAATGCATAGAGGAATTAGTGATGGTTTGGGATTGCCAAGGATCAAGGCACTCAAACTATTGGAATAAGGTTAGAGGCGCATTCATTAACACTAAGCCAAAAAGCTTGTTTTTTTAGTGCCAATTTCTATTAGCACATTGTGGGTACTAATGAGGGTTTACAATGGAGTGCTCTCAAAACCTAAGAATTTTGCCCATGGAAGTTGCTATTGGCCTCAAGAAGTGATTACTTGAGCAAAAGATTAGGGAGTTCAATGCATAGAGGAATTAATGATGGTTTTGGACTATGAGGGAGAAGAATCGCTCTCTCGCTCTCTCTCTTGCGAGTTGTGGGTGTTGTGCTCCATCATGATCTTGCATTTGTTATTTCTCCAAAATGTAAAGTGATTCCGTCACTTTAGGGGGCAGATCTCCGTAGTAGAACATAAGTAACGAGGCGGGCACCGTAGTGGGAACTTGGAAGCCGGGGTTAATGATTTGACCAATGAATAGGTATGCGGCTAGGACAAGCATGCCAACTAAAGCCCATGGGCCAAAGGCAGTTGGGGTTGGTTAGAAGAGAGGGTGTGTGTGTGTATATATATAAGTAGGAATTAGTTACTACATAGAGACTAGAGTCCTCGTGTAGCGGCGAATGGAACGGCAGAATTTTGCATCTCCTGGCCTTTCACAAGAAGAAGAAGCACTACACAGACACAGACACGGCGAGAGAGAGAGGGAGAGAGAACATCAGCCTCCCTTTCAAGCGGTAGGAATAATCGTCGCTTCTCTCTGTCAAGCATTATTTATTAGATTTGCTTATCACCACAATATTGTATGACATTCGGTGTTGTAAAGCAGGTAATTACTGCATATGATGGAAGAAAGAAAACTGCGATTTCCTAGCGTATTGCGGAAGATCTCCTCGGGGCATATAATCCCATTGCAGCACAGCAACAGAGGCAGTAGCAGCATATTTAGAAATGGATTATCTACTTCACAATGGGGGAGTACCCTGGGCACGCACCAATTCTTCCATAGGTCTGTGTGTGGTAGTGGTGCAGAGAGAAGGCAGGTATTCGTTGCCACCCCCGCCGAGCAGCACAAGACCAAGGAGAAGAAGGGCGGGTCCACCTTCATGGTCGACTTTCTGATGGGCGGGGTGTCGGCCGCCGTCTCCAAGACAGCTGCCGCACCCATCGAGCGCGTGAAGCTACTCATACAGAACCAGGACGAGATGATCAAGTCGGGCCGCCTGAGCGAGCCATACAGGGGCATCGGCGACTGCTTCGCCCGGACCATTAGAGAAGAAGGGACGGCGTCACTGTGGAGGGGTAACCTGGCCAATGTGCTGCGCTACTTCCCCACTCAGGTATTCCATATACAGAGCACTTGTCCTGATGTTGGTAAAATTCTTTGCACCTTAATCAGTGAAATCACCTGATTCAGTAGAATCTACATATATGTATCATGAATTATGGAAGATCAGGTAGAATATAATAGTTTTACCTTGATTTAGTAGAAACTTAAGGGCACCAGGAATGAATGATGATCAGGTAGATTCTAGAGTATCACTTGATTCAGTAAAACCAGTATCATAAATTATGGAATCACAAGTGTAAACTATATTGAATTGAACATGCTAATCGATTAGCACATTGTCTAATGCATATGCTATACGTCAGGCCTTGAATTTTGCCTTCAAGGATCACTTCAAGCGCATGTTCAACTTCAAGAAGGACAAGGATGGATACTGGAAATGGTTTGCAGGGAACATGGCATCTGGTGGGGCAGCCGGTGCATCATCCTTGCTGTTTGTGTACTCATTGGATTATGCACGAACCCGCCTGGCGAATGATGCCAAGGCTGCCAAGAAAGGAGGTGGTGAGAGGCAGTTCAATGGCCTCATTGATGTCTACAGGAAGACGCTGGCCACTGATGGTGTCAGTGGCTTGTATCGCGGCTTCAACATCTCATGTGTGGGAATTGTGGTTTATAGGGGTCTCTACTTTGGCATGTATGATTCCTTGAAGCCTGTGGTGCTGGTGGGAAACCTAGAGGTGTAAACCTCATCTTCTAAAATTATGATGTGTTTCTTCAGACAATTTGGAAGGGATGTTATTAATTCGTTGCAGTGCTTTGCATGTATCCTTCTTGTAGTTGGGCTCTAATCAGAGAAGTAAGATCAGCCATAGCTTGAAATGGTATTATAGTGTGCCCGAATCCTCACAGGGCAATCTAGTAAGTTGCATGCTGATATAAGAAATAATTAATAATCTGATCTGATCATGCCTCCATATACATGTAGGGAAACTTCTTGGCCAGCTTCTTACTGGGCTGGGGGATCACCATTGGCGCAGGGCTGGCATCATATCCCATCGACACTGTGAGGCGGCGCATGATGATGACATCTGGGGAGGCTGTAAAATACAAGAGCTCCTTGGATGCCTTCAACCAGATCTTGGTGAAGGAAGGCTACCGCTCCCTCTTCAAGGGTGCTGGAGCCAACATCCTCCGTGCTGTGGCCGGTGCGGGTGTCCTGGCTGGCTATGACCAGTTGCAGCTCATTTTCTTTGGAAAGACCTATGGCTCTGCAGGTGGGGGTGGCTAAAGCATTCTGATCCTCCTCCCAATATGGCGCTCCAATTCATCAACTTACCTTGCCCTGTTCTCTCTCTCTCGTTATTTCCCATTCTACCCCTTGCACCATTTTTGCCCTACCTACCTACCTACATCTTACTGTTCCTGACACAAATTGAGCCCCTACCGCTTGGAAGTCTTTATTCTGTGAATGCCACGACAGAATCTTAAAAATTTCGGCAAAAATTCTGTGTCATCTGTAGCTTAGTAGTCCAAAAGCAATGATAAACCTCTTTCTTTTTAACAATGATGATTCAATATAAGTGAAAAGAACTGAAATATCAACAATAATGTCTAATCCCCTCTACTTAATGAACGACATTAAGCTCTTTTTTACAAGCACCACTACTGTAATTTCTTGAGAATCTTAATCATTAAAACATGTTCTACATCCTATGGCTTACAAGTCCGAAAGCAAACCATGCTTATCACTATGCAGTCATGCAATGATAACCCTCTGTGTTTTTGTCCAATATTGGTGCAATATGTGTGGTAAGAAGTGGATGAGGGAGGATTTGCCTTTCTAATGTTTTCTTAATTCTCTCGAATGAAATATGCATGTGTAACTGAGATCTAGTGGGTACTCTATAATTTGCCACAAAGGATCATGCCCTCTATCGGCAAGTTGCCACAAAGGATCATGCCCTCTATCGGCAAGTCGATGGACTTGGCTGTGGAGGGATTCAAAGCCTCGTTGCCCCTCGATCCATATAAATACCAATGTGGTTCGATAAGAAATAAGAGGCGAGATGTAGTGTAACAATTAGATCTTGTTTGACATCAATCTCAACTTGTCAAATGATGCACTTGACTTTCAATAAGAATCTGCAAACTGCAAACAAATACATCCATGTGTATCATATAAGACATCATAATTGCATTAATAGTTAAGGTGTGGATGTAATCACAAAGTAAGTTGAAATATAGGAGATGAGATATATAAAGGCTTATGCATCATACGTGACAAATCGTCATTATATCAATAGTTAACATGTGGATGTATTTAGAAAGTATGTTGAAATAAAAGCGGTGAGACTCATTAGAGTTACGTTCATGTGGAAAACCACAATTATGTTAAATTCAACTCATCCTTAGTGAGATCACTCCTTACCAAACAATCTACTTCAATGTCCATACTAATATGATCCCAAATGGATTTACACCATCCATACTCAATCCAAGCCTCATTTCTTGGTTATTCCTTGAAGGTTAACCACATGTCCTCAATATGCTTCTACGATGGTGAGCTAGTAGTAACTCTTCACTTGCCATCACTTGATCTATGAGAGGCATGAAATCTCGTGTGCTTACCAATGGATGTTGGATAAAAGGAATGACAGAAAAATCTAGTACTATCTATAAAAGCTAGGGTCTTCAAACCTTTGGATGGGTTTTTTTTTTTTTGGTGTGGGAAGGGGGGTGGGGGGGGGGGGGGGGACTACTAGATGATGAAGTTGCATTGTTGGAGTCAACCATTCAGATAAAGTTGGGAATCTTTTTGCCTTGCCATGGTAGACAAGTGAATGCTTGCCCTTGGCTTTGGTCCAATAGTAGATGTCACTGTGCGGTTTGCTTGTCGGTGCGAGTCATGAGGTGGATTAGAAGAGAAGAAGAAAGAAAAAAATAGAAGTATGGAATAAGAAATGAACTAAAAGAGCTCTATTTATTTGTAACCTAGTATTAGGGAGTTCATACGTGATTTTACATATGTGCCCATTTTGACCCTTCCCTTTGACTTGGTATGCACCATGTTGCGTGCGTATTCACTACAAGTGTGTTTCATCACCTTTCTTTGTTATGTGCTTGAAATTTTTACCTAAGAGATTTGGCCAATACAATAGCCTCAGTATTTTTCAATGTGTTGAAGAAGCAACCGAAGGTATATCTATAAAACCAATTGAATATTTTTATGATGTAGCTTTTCTTGACACAATCACCTCCATGGCAAGTGTTCTTAAAATATGCATCACAATCCTGATAATGAGACTTCTCCATATCTTGGGTGCTCCACACTTCGAAAGATGCGTACTTCTCCAAAAAAATGATCCATGAGCATATAATATGTATTACAAGAGTATAGAGCATTGACATTAGATTTGAAATGTCAAATTATACAAATATAAAAAAACATGTAAGTAGTAAAGTTGAAGATGTATCATGTAGTGGGCGACATTGATTTCTTCCCATGCATTGACAACTAGCTTTGTATTCAACTTGAGTAGAATGATTTGTTGACGGTTTTAGCATTATATACCACTAGCTTATCAAAAGAATGCCAAACTTTGACTTGAGCATTCTTAAGACTAGGGTCTCTTTCCAAATGTATACTATATTTGCACAAATCTTTCCACAACTCCCAATTTAACTTTGATGGCTTGCCAATCATATTGCTCAAGAATCTCTTTGCCTTCATTCCACTCATTGATATTTTTTGTGCTACGTTATAAGTTAGACCTAATGTTTTTTTATTCTTTTTAATCTTAAACTTGCCTCCATATACATCTAATGAATTAAATAGCTCCTCAATTTTCTCAATAGCCACTTCATGTCTAGAGGAAGGCTTCATTATGTGTACATAATTGGCACACAACTTCAACAGCTTGTTAAATATACGCATGAGGCAACAAAAAATATAAAAATAGACATTCTTAATGTTAATTGAAAATATGTCTTTTCAATTTATGTCAAGGTGTGACCTATTTGGTGGCACCTTTCGATTGCAGGTTAGTGCTGTCAGAGAGGGAACCATGGAGAAAGAGAAGACTGCAGAGGAGAGAGAAAGACTGCAGGAAGAGAGAGAATAAGAGTGACGAGGAGAGAGAAAGACTAGATTTAGAGAGAGAAAGACAAGAAAGAAGGGGAAGCCATAGAAGCTGTGACCAAGAAGGGAGAGAAAGACTGTAATTGTATTAATGTGTCAAAAAGATGTGAAAATTTACATCTTCTCTCCTTTTATACCAATGTCAGTGACATGGCATAATATCAACATTATTAACACTTATTTGCTATTCCCAGCTTCTTACAATCCATCCCTTCCCAAAAGTTTTTGTCCTAAAAAACAAACCTAGAAACAACTAGAGAGGAGATGGATAGAATAGAGTACTACTCTGTTTTACAGCTTTACAAATGGGAAATGAATGAAGAATGACCATTACAAGAGTTGAATTTGAAGAACGGAAGTAAGGCCCAACTATATACATGATTTGAAGTACTTCAGAAGCAAATGGAGCTATAAAGTCTTCAACAAATAGTCCCAGAATAAAGTAGACAGCTTGCTGAATAAACAGTCCCTGCTGTACCAAATCTGCCATAACTTTTGATAGAAGTGTCCAAATGAAATGTACCATATATCAAAACGAAGCTCTTGAAGAGTACTTTAAGCCCATATAGATAGCTTAATTCTGAAAATTAGGTACGATAAAAACTGTTCTAAAACAGCGTGCTGTCGTGAACCAGTCTACATCATTACTAGCTCCATAAGCAATAGGCTTCAGCCACCAATGTCTCCCTCAAGTATGGATACTCATCCAATATAGAATCAGGTCTCCAAGAAGCCTCTTCAGATGGTAAACCTCTCCATTTGATCAAATATTCCACAATAGAATGTGATCGAAGCTTCTTTTCACGCTGACCTATAACAGCCTCTGGGATGTACTGAACAAGACCATCTTCATTAATAGGTGGCAGCTCATCAACTATATCCACTCGATCACCATAATAGGGCTTGAGCTGACTAACATAGAAGACATTATGAATCTTTGTAGAAGAGGGAAGCTCTAGTTTGTATGCCAAATCTCCAATCCGTTTAAGGATCCTGTAAGGGCCATAAAACCTGTGGGCAAGCTTATTACTGGATCCATCTTTCAACGTAGAGTACTTGGATTTGGGCACCTTCAACAAAACCAGCTCTCCTTCTTGAAACTCTAAAGGCCTCCTCTTCTCATCAGCATACATCTTCATTTGATCTTGAGCCTTCCTTAGATTCACCTTACATTGCTGAAGAAGGGTCTGCATTCTTTCCAACTCTTCCTTCCCATGAGAATTGATCTTTTCATTAAAGATGACTGTGGATAAGGGCACCTTGTAACCATACAAAGCCTCAAAGGGTGAAACTCCTATGCTCGCATGAGTGGAATTGTTGTAAGCAAACTCAGCCAGGTGTAACCAAGAATCCCATGAGGTTTGGACATCATAGCAAAAATGGCGAAGATAAGTCTCCAACCATTTATTAACTCTCTCTGTCTGTCCATCAGTTTGGGGATGATAAGCTGTAGATGGAGCCAACTTAGTGCCCATAGATGTAAATACCGCTTGCCAGAAGTTACTCATAAACTTTGAGTCCCTATCATGGACAATCACCTGCGGTAATCCATGTAGTCTAAAAATATGCTCCATAAACTGGTTGGCCACTTGAGATGCAGTAAACTGAATTTTTGTTTTGGATAAAATGAGCTGCTTTGGTGAGTCTGTCAACCACCACATAAATACTATTCCACCCCTTCTTAGTAGTAGGTAAGCCAGTGATAAAGTCCATAGTAATATGAGTCCATTTACCCGTAGGAATAGGCAATGGCTGTAACAAACCTCGTGGCTTATGGGTGCTATCCTTATTTTGCTGACAAGGCATACACTTCATAACGAAGTCCTTGACATCTTTCCACAGTCCTTTCCAATAAAAGCTTTTGCTTATCCTGTCATAAGTCTTGAAAACTCCCAAGTGTCCAGCTAAAGGCGAAGAATGTAACTCCTCCATAATTTTCCGCTTGAAAGAAGAGGTAGAGGGAATAACAATCTTGTCTTTCCACCAAATAAGACCATTTGTAAGCTGGTAATGCGAGTTTTTTTCCATAAGACATTGCTGTAATTTCTGAAAGATTTGGCTGAATTCCTCATCTAAAAGATAGGCCTCCTGTAATTCTTCAATCCAATCATTATGTAGTTCTGTCATGGCTGACATTGTGCAGGCCCACATACGAGAAAGAGAATCAGCCACTATGTTATCTTTGCCCCTTGTATGAGTGATGTCAAAGTCATAATTCTGTAATGTAGCTACCCATCGACGTTGCTTTGGAGTGAGATTTGACTGAGTAAGGAAATACTTGAGTACCCGGTGATCACTATGTACTCTGAATCAGCTGCCATATAAGTAATGGTGCCATTTCTTGATTGCATGTAGGATAGCCAACATTTCCTGGTCATAAACATTCATGGCCATCTCCTTATCTGTAAGCTTACGGCTCTCAAATGCAATTACTCCATGCTCCTGAAGCAAAGCAGCCCCAATGCCACGGCCACTAGCATCACACTGTATAGTAAACTCTTTGGAGAAATCCGGGCATACTAGGATAGGAGCAGAAGTAAGTAGTTCCTTTAACTGGTTGAAGCTACTATCTGCAAGAGCATCCCAAAAGAAAGCCTCCTTCTTCAACCTGTCAGTCAAAGGAGCTGCAATTGCCGCATAATGCTTTATAAATCGGCGATAGAATGAAGATAGACCAAGAAATCCTCTAAGAGAGGTAGTAGTAGTAGGCGTTGGCCAATCTCTTATGCATTGCACCTTCTTGGGATCAGCCTGTATTCCTTTTTCACTGACTATATGTCCCAAGTATTCCACTTCAGTCTGCATGAAAGAGCACTTCTTCTCCTTAGCAAAAAGCCTATGATGTCTCAACACATCAAAAACCTTCCTCATATGTGACAAATAATCATGTAAAGTCTTGCTATAGATCAAAATGTCGTCAAAGAACACCAAGACAAACTGAAAGAGGAAAAGTTGCAAGATCTTATTCATCAGGCTTTGAAAGGTAGCTGGAGTGTTTGTAAGCCCGAATGGCATCACTAAGAAATGATATAGCCCACGATCAGTCCTAAAAGCAGTCTTGACTTCATCACCCTCTCGCATACGAATCTGATGATACCCTGATCTCAAATCAATCTTCGTGAAGAATCGAGTCCCCTTAAGCTCATCAAGCAAATCATCAATCCTGGGCATAGGATACCTGTTCTTCAATGTTATCTTATTGAGATCCCTGTAGTGAATGCACATTCTGAAAGATCCATCTTTCTTTTTTACTAACAGGACTGGAGATGCATAAGGTGAAGAACTTGGTTCAATGAATCCCATTTCAAGAAGCTCTTTGATTTGCTTGGCTACTTCCTCTCGTTCACATTTTGATAATTTGTAAGGTGGCTTATTGATTGTCTTTGAGTTGGGCTCTAAATCAATGGGGTGATCCACCGCTCTCTTAGGAGGCAATGAAGTAGGTACTTCAAATAAATCTCTATACTCCTCAAGAAGAGCTGTCAAGGCTGGATGGTTTGCTTAATTATTGGACTGATCCTGTGTTTCCTTGTTCAAATGCAAAACAAATATTTGTGAGCGCTTCTTGTACTCTCTCTTGAGTTGTTGAATGGTGATAAGCTGAAAATCAGATCTACTAGGAATCCCCTGTAAATGGATGAGCTGTCCATTGGAGATAAACTCCATATATAACTGTGAGAAATCCATAGTGATCCTGCCTAATGTCATCAACCAATCACAACCAAGTACAATATCTATGGGCCCCATTTCCAAAGTGATTAGGTTTACTTTGACTTCAAAATTTTCAGCCAACTGCAAAGAAACCTGTGGGCAAATCTGTGTGCTGATTTCCTCTTCACCATTAGCCACTAGTACTCTAATGGGCTGTTGTAAGTCTGTGGGAACACAATTCAACTTGTCCATGATGGACTTATTGACAAAACTGTGAGTACTGCCACTATCTATCAGGATGAACATTGGCTTTCCACATATGCTTCCCTTCATACGAAGTGTATTAGGGCTCTTAGATCCCGTCCAAGCATCCATAGAGATAGAACGATTAGTAGTAGCAAGCGACTCATCACAAGATCCACCAGGATCAAACGGAACAGAACCAGGGAGAGAGAAAGAAGAGAGAGAAGACTGCAGAGGAGAGAGAAAGACTGCAGGAAGAGAGAGAATAAGAGTGACGAGGAGAGAGAAAGACTAGATTTAGAGAGAGAAAGACAAGAAAGAAGGAGAAGCCATAGAAGCTGTGAGCAAGAAGGGAGAGAAAGACTGTAATTGTATTAATGTGTCAAAAAGATGTGAAAAATTACATCTTCTCTCCTTTCATACCAATGTCAATGTGACATGGCATAATATCAACATTATTAACACTTATTTGCTATTCCCAGCTTCTTACAAGTGCTCCTTTATTTCATGCAATATTATCCATGGCCTTAGAAGAGTTGTTTATTTTCATGCAAAATGGACAAGGTAGCGATGTAATGACTTAGTGTCACAATTGAGCATACACTTTAGTGACTTGAGATTGCAATCCTAGTGCCAATTTATGTTGAATTCTTTGACTCCTTTCATGTAGAGCTTCTCACCATCTATTTGCTTGGAAATTATATCCTGATACAAAGTACATTAGATGCGTTCCAAGAGAATATTATGGATCTCTTTGGGCACTTCAAATTTCATTTTCTGACCACATACTAAATCGTTGGACAAGCATATTATCTTTCACATAAGCCATGGCATAATTCACCATTGTAAAACCCACCCTCTCTAACTTGCATCCCTTCATGATTCGGCACTCATTAAGCTCGTTAACAAACTCTAAGATTGAAACAAAACCTCCCATGTTGTTAGTAACAAAAAGATATTCTCATATTGAATCAGCAATAGATGTGTTTTGGGCTTTTCTTATAGATCTAAACTGAAATGGATGAGGCAAAATCATATGCTTTACTTTTCTACGAGCCAATGCATTTGCTATCATACTATATATGGCCTCATAGCCTTGTCGACTAACCTTGGTTATATCACATGCTATTTGAACTTTTTCCACAAATAAACTATTAAGAACATCTATAAGAACCTCATTTAAAGTAGTAAAGCTGAGTGCTTGATGTCAAACATCTCTTAAAATTCCAACCAGATGTGTGTGTTTAAGAATGCCTTTAGAAGCTCCATCTATTGACCATCATCTTGGTCTCTAGCATCATCGAAGAAGCTCCTTTAAACAAGAGATTTTAGGGAATGCATTAATTTTAGATTACCTTTCAATAGTAAAAATGACGAACCTTAATGCTTTTACACGTCTTTTTCATGCTCTATCATTCAAAGATAGCTATACCATTGGTAATAGTCGACATTTCCTTCCTTTATAACCCATGTGAGTTCACTTGCACCTTTACAACTTTGCTTCTACAATATTCTTATCCTTTTTCATCTACTCCAATAGCGACTTTAGTGAAGCATTCTCCTCCTTCAATTTTGAATTTCTTTATGTGTCCTCTGCCATCTATTGTTCCTTTAAAGTACTTTAATTTTTCTTCAAGCTTCTACACTTTGTTTGCTTGATCATGCAGGGATTTTTACAATACGTTTAAAGAACCTTGGGATTGTAACAAAGATTAATGAGCATTATGTAACATCAATTGATAATTTTAACGCATATGAATATTTTTATCTAAGTGTTTGCAATAACCTATTAAATATTTTTCACCATTCTGGATAAAAACGAGCAATGAATAAGTGGAATTAAAATGTGGATTTAACCTAGTGCTAGGATCATTAGGATATAATGAACCATTTACCCAAAGATCAATATTTTTCTTTCCTTCTAAATCATGTTAGGAAGAAATTGTTACATCTAGGCCGTGCTTGCTATGAGGGGACTTTGTATTAGCATACTCTTCATCCGCACAAACATGTAGATTCACCTTTCACTTACGATTGCTTATATCCTTAAGTAGTTCTATTAGGAAATATAAGGCATAAGAAAGAATGTAGTAGATTAAGTTTTTAGTATAATATTGATTTTGTATTGTAACACAAACCACTGGTGAATGTAACATCTTAAATTTTAGAAGTAAAAAACTAAATTAAACATAAAAGAATTTGAATAAGTTAATAGATTCACAAAGAACAAGAGAAAAATACACAATAGGACCCAATCCCCACCCATGATAAAAGCCATGGTTTGCTATCCTCTATTATGAAATATTGATTACATAGCTATTTACATTTATATCATATATCTAACTACAAAAAAATACAAATATCAATCAAACTACATAGTTTTTTATATTAAGAGATTTCCTATAGCTTGTTACAGTTGATGTAGAAAATTCTATGTGCTGAATCATGATGTTTAGACATCATCATCGCGTCTGGAACGTACCCTTTCAAAACGACTTTGAAAGCTCTAAATTTAAATATAGATAAGGAATAAACAATAAAACTTAGTTTTTACCCTAATCTCATGTTTTGCGTGCAATCCTGTTAACTTTATAAAGAAAGCTAGAAAACCTTTTTGAAAATAAACCACATAAATAATGTAGCAAAGCATTCGATAAAGAAAGATTATTTTAATAAAATCATATCTTAAATTTATTAATTTGATAATATTTGTATTAAAATATCACTAAAGAAGCTTAACCTTGTAATTTATCAATAGATAAAATTTTAATAATGCATAATATTATATGAATATATATATTATACATTATGCTTACTATATGGATTCACCTAAAACTTATTTATGTAATCATCTACTCACCACCTCACAAAGCCAATTATTATCTTTCCATGTATCTACCAATCATAATGTGACGAGTATCATATATGTGCACTCATACAACAAGTCATGAATTATGTGAAAAATAGATAAAATTTATAACAAAATAAAAATAATCTTATTTTCAAAGTTAATTTTAATAAAATAATGTGATTATCATAATTCTATAACATTTTTAAGGTTTAAAAAACAAAAAAGTGTAAGGTGGTCAATCTCATGCTAATGTTGCCTCATGCAATGAATCTGCACCTTCCTATGGAATAAGGTTCCATTGATTCTATACAACAAAGCATTGTCTCATCTCACAAATCTATGCTTGTGAAATATTAGTGTGATTGTGGGTGATAGACAATTATTAGGTAAGAATATCAATATATTTTACTTTTTAATAATTCTCAGATAAAATTTGAAAATATTAAATAATATAATATCCATGTAGCAGATAGATCAAATAAATAATAGTTACTCAATTTATATATATAAACCTTAATTTATTTTGGTTATTGAAGTAAAATTTAACTAATGAAAATCTTAATATTGAAACATACTTTTCAAAAAATCATTTATAATTTAAAAATTATATATTAAATACAAATTTATATTTCAATGATTTATGAAATGCATCTAACTAATTATGATATAAAAACAAGGAACAATTGACTAAATCAATACTTCAAAATGATAAGATAGCATTTTTTGGAAAAAATTTACAAAATTAGATTGAGGTTGACTTTGGCCAAGATTATTTTAAAACCTATGCATAATTAATCAAATATAAGTTATAGTTATTTCAATAAGCTACAACTTTACTTTTAATAATACATATAAATTTTAAAAAACTAAAAATTACTTTGATGAGAAACTACATCACTATACAGGTTTGAGCTAAAATTTTTGGCTAAGTTTGGGTCAATCTAAAGGTTTACTTTAGAGGCAAATAACTTTCCAAGTGTTCAAATTCAGTTTAAAATGATAACTAGAGAGTTGTAGATATAAAAAATTGCTATAAATCATCCCCTTATTACTTGCTTGCTAATTCTCAACGTAAAAGTGAAAGAATAGAACCCAAAGTTTGTCAAAACATAAATTTCTACTTATTGTTGTGATATATGGATTCAAGTTTATTTTAAGATTAAATTATCTAACAAAATATTTAGAACATGAAAAACTTTCCTTTAATAAGAATTATAGATCTTTTTAATCTCTAAAAATTTTGTCTTTATATCATCCTCAAATTCTAAAGAGATAAAAAATAATAGTACCTGGAAAATAGCTCCACAAGAGGATTTGGGACTATAGTCGTGATGGCAACTTTGAGATTTTGGAGTTTAGGAAACCCATATAATCATTCAAAATTAAATAACTCTATTCAAAAACTAGAGATAAGAAATATAAACCAATCAACATAGTTAAGTAATAAGATTGAGGGTTTTGAAGCACGAGAGGCATGACTCTAGCTTTTATGACCGTATATTTTGATTGCAATGGTCTACCTTGTAGATATTGATCATGCCATAGTACTTGTCTTTGCATAATATGCCAAATGATCAAAATTTAGAGCATAGCTAAGCTCTAATACTAATATTGTAACATGGACCACATGGAAAATCTAGTATATTAAATCTTAAAAATAAAAAAAATGAATTAAACATAAAAGAATTTAGATTAGTTAACAAAATCACAAAGAAGAAGAGAAAAATATACAATAAGACCCAACCTCCCAGGCTATGACAAAAGCCGTGTCTTGCTATTCTCTATCATAAAATATTGATTACATAGCTATTTACATTCATATCATATATCTAATTAAAAGAACACAAAATTGTCAATCAAACTATAGAGTTTTATATATTAAGAGATTTTCTGTAGCTTACTACAATTGATGTATAAAATTTTCTATTCTAAATCATAGTGTTTTGGCACTACCATTGCATCCAAAATGTGTCAAATTTTTCAAAATGACTTTGAAAGCTCTAAATTTTGACTTCAGATGAGGGAGAAATAACAAACCTAAGTTTTAAACCTATTCTCCTATTTTGCATTATGTGATCTTATTGCCTTTATAAAGAAAGCTAAAAAATCATTCTAAAAATGAAAAATGTAAAGAATACAAAAAATATTTTATTTAAAAATATTACTTTAATAAAAATATGTTATTCTAATATTATTTATATTAATTGTATTAAATTAAATAGTTTAATAGTAAAAGCCAATGACTCTTTTAAAATTGTCACTAGAAAGGCTTAAACTTTTGATTTATAAATAAATAATAATTTTAATAATACAAATATCATATAAATACATATCATTAACTATTCTTACTATATAGATTTACCTAACAATTATTTATATAATAATCTGCTCACCACATCACAAAGCACATTCATATCCTTCCATCTATCTCCCAAGCATAATGCGACCATTATCATATGTGTGCACTCATGCTATAAGTTACGGATCATGTAATAAATAGATAAAATCCACAATAAAATAAAAAGCATCTTATTTTCATAGTGAATTTATGATAAAATGTTGTGATTATCATAATCCTATAATAGTTAAAGGACAAAAAAGAGCATTAAAAATGGTTAGATGCATACATATGTTTAGGTACAATTAGAGATGGAAAAGACCATTTTTTATGAGGAGAGAAAAAAATCACATTTTGGAGTCATAACTATCCCGACCTATTGATGTGACACTTAGGAGGAGTAGTGGAATGTAAAGTGGATAGGTACCGCATGTGTGGATATTAAAATATATTAGCTGATTTAATATAAAAAATATAAAAAATAAGTATTTCAACTTGGAATATGATTAGGCACCTTTTTTTTAAAGTACTTTTATTTTTATAAAATTTTTAAAAGATTTACTTTTTGGTACAAAAATAGATCCTAGTTACTGATGTGGCACTTTTGGAAGGGCGATAGTCCCATCTTGGAGAATTAAAAATGCTAGTTACTAAGGTGAAAAGAAAGGGAGACCCCCTTTTTTCCAAGTAAGCTCTACCACAAAAGATAGGGTGGAGTCTAGGAATATAGGGGGGCTAGGGGACAAAAAGGCATGTAATGATTACCATGGAAGAGGAACTAATCCAAGACTAAGGATTCCTAATCAATTTCTTATGAGGCCCCTTTTGACTCCATATTTTCCTTAATGGTTGGAGTACAGTTTTAAAAAAAATTTATAGGTGAAGAAAACTATTATTTGTCCTTTAGGTTAATGCAATGCATTAGATTGAGAAGAATAATAATTTTATTTTTTTTGCAAATCATCCCAAAATATACAAATATTTACAAGAAATCGGTGATTATATAGTCAATTTTTAGTAACTATCTACAAACCATCTCAAAATATACAAATTGTCTCATTCTTCATCCTCTTATTCTCATTATAGGTGATGATAGTACATTAGATTCTAGTTAATACCATTTTAATTATTTAATCTAATATGTGACCATCATCTATTATATATTATTTTTCACCTAAATATCTAAAGGGCAATCTAAACTTATAGTATATCACAAATTAAATTTGAATTTGAATTCCTTTCTTTCCCTCTTTCATTATGTAACAAAAAATATCCCTTTTACTCTCTCTCTCTACACACACACACACACACACACACACACACACATGTATGCTATCTCTCTCTACTACTAAACTAGGTGGAATGAGAGGTAGCATAAGAAAAAGGGGAGGGGTGTCATCCAATGTTTGTCCTTTCCAAAAGCTACACCCAACTCTTGGCATTTGCCTCTTGCAGCACATGATGTATAGAGAAGATGATAGAGAAGAAGGTGAAGAAGAAGAAAGAGAAAAAGTGTAAGAAGCTGGGAATAGTTAGAATGTTAATAATATGCCATGTCACATAGACATTGGTATATAAGGAGAGAAGTTGTAATTTTTCACATCTTTTGACAAATCAATACATTTACAATCTTTCTCTCCCATCTTGCTCTAAGCTTCCATGGCTTCTTCATCTTTCCTGTCTTTCTCTCTCCAAATCTAGTCTTTCTCTCTCCTCATCACTCTTATTCTCTCTCTCTCTGCAATCTTTCTCTCTCCTCTACAGTCTTTCTCTCCTCTTTCTCTCTCCCTGGTTCTCTCTCTGACAAGTGGTATCAGAGCTTCAGTCTTTGATCCATTATTTTCTTCCATTTTCACTCCTATTTTCCTATTTCAAAACCAATTTCAGACAAAAATGGTACAAGACAGTGACTAGTGGAGTGCTGCAGGACAACTACAGTTAGCAAATGACTACATCTGGAGATATCCAAGGTCAGATATGGTGGATAAGGGCTTAAATGGTTGGACGTCACCAAATTTTATGCAAAATTGAAGGTAACTAGGGTAAAGGATGGTTAACCGGGTTTAGTTACAGACTAAACTACAGTTACTTTTCAAAAGAGAGCTTCTCTTCTCTCTCCTTCAAGCTTTTGCTGAAGGTTTCATGGTGGATGTCAAGATTTTCACAAATATCTCTCTCTATGCTGAACATTTCACTGCCAAACCATGGGGCAAAGATTCTTTGTGTTCTAAGCTACAGGAGGAATACCAGGCTTGATCATTGCTGAGGAGTATTGGCCAGGAAGCAGCCCGAAAAATGCGCCGAAAAATGCGCTGATTTTCCTACTCCATCTCCCTGCTCAGTTGCTCTAAATCTTCAGCTCACTGATCAATGTTTTCAAAGGCTTCATCAAACACTTCATTCCATAAACTTTCAGCTCTAGGAGAACTCTTATCAGCCATTCCTCTGCTCAAACCCTAATACACAGCAGGGCAGCCATAGCCACAGACATGGAAGCTCAAATTTCTCAAAATTTTGGACTTCCCCGACCTTCAAGGCTTCTCTAAAGCTGAATACAAGCTGGATAGACTTCAAGATTGAAGACATTGAAGAGATTTCAGCCCGTGCATGTCAATGAAGCTCAAATGGAAGGATTATTTTGGGGCTTTTCATCAAGGAGCTTGAATCTTTGAGGTTCAAGTGTTCAAGCAAGGCTGGAGTATTGATTCCTCAAGGAATTCATCATATTGAAGCATGTATGGACTGATTTCATGGAGATTTCAAGCTTTATGTTGGATTTATGGTGGATTATGAAGAACTCTTGCATCAACGGGGTGGAAGCTGACATCCATCATCATTTTCAAGCTTAATGGAGGTATTTTCTTTTGCTAATCTCTGAAATCTCTCAATAATCCTATTGCTAATGGCCTTTCCACTTGTTGATGAGAGGTTATTGATCAATTAATTCACTGGATTGATCAATAGATCAGAGAATAGTATTAATTTTCTTCAATCTCAGTCTATTTCATTGAATTCTTTTTTATTCAAACCATTACTCATCATAGGTATCATTTTATCAGCTTGATGCATAACCTTGATTTGTTTTGTTGAAAATTTTCTCACCCAAGCTGAAATATTGTAAAAGGGTAAGTACTAGCAATCAGTGAGTCACTGAATTGCATAGGTAAACCCTTTTCCCATCTCAAGTTTTCTTATCTCAATCAATTGCATCTCATGAAAGGCTGAATGGATATTTTTGAATTGCATATCATGCTGATTGCTTAGCACACTAGCCTCTGCCATGTTGATATTCCCACCGAGGAAAAAGGTGGATGCCGGGGGAGATAGTGGGACAAAAGAGAGGTGACCCTCCCTCACTATCGAAGATCCCGAAGGGGTGCAACCAACCGACCCGGGGGGAACTTTGCCTACCTCCCGATGATTCGGAGCCCGTGTAGGGAGCCTGTCCTGCCGTTTTATCCCTCACACAGGTACAGCGAGTGCAGGATTGAAGATTGAAGACTTTCCAACGACTCAAGTATCTACTGGACTAAAACAGGGTAAAACAGGGTAAAACAGGGAATTTACAAGTCACCCACAGGGTATTTACAGGTGGATATAGGTACACCCTTCATTTCTGAAGCACAGGCATAGGTACTACAGGGTACCCACAGGTCCCATATACCCCTTTGCAGGGTTTGGTAGCCATTTGAGGTTACTCTCTTGCATTACAGGGTCAAAACAGGGCACTTACAGGTCTAAACAGGGTGCAGGACTGGACAGTTCAGACTCTGAAATTCAGTTACAGAATTTTCTGTCCTAAACCTGTTATAGCGTGCTATAGCTCATCTCGAAGAGGGCATTGTTAGCTTCGATTCACACAAAAAAGTTTTGCAATCGGAGTTTTCTAGCCAAAGTTATAGCCGTTTTACTGACAGGGGGTACTGCAGGACTGCACTAGTATGGCAGGACATAAAGACAAAAATAAGGTCCAGGAGGATTATGCACAACAAATCAGGGATTCCATGATGGAAAGCACACTTCAAGAGAACCCTGAGGAGCTTCAACAATAAGGAGAAATTAGTATACTCAATGATACTTTGTGTGCCCATGAACTAAGGCATAGTGAGCGACATGAGGCCATGCTGTCAAGAATGGATCAGATGGTTCAATCTACTGATCAGACCAAGGCTTCTATTGATAGGTTGGTAGTATCCAACGACCTACTCGTGGCACAAATCTCTAAACTTTTACAATTACAAGTGGCATCAAAAGAAGCTAATGAGAAGGCTTGTTCAAATAGTGACCCTTCAGTCCCACTTCAACCATCCAACCAAAATGGTCATGGAGATGGAATCATTGGAAGAAGAGGTATTCCAAATAGTCAGTATGAAGTAGGGGAAGCTTCACAAAGGCACGATGACTATTTGGGTAGTTTGAACGGAGCCAATACTCAAACTTTTGGACTACATACTCAGTATTCAAGGGGTGCTTTACCAACAGGAAGGTTACATGGTAATTCTCAGCCACCTATTGGAAGAGTTCAGTCTCAATTTGGGGGTTCAGTACTTAGAAATCCTCATTAGCCAGTTTTGGGACAGCAACCCTTTTATGATAGAGAATTCAAGGACAAAATTGTTTTATCCAAATTCGATGGCCAGTCATCTTCACCATCAGAATTAGAGGAATGGACCTCTAAGATGGAGTCCTATTTTGACATATTTCCTAAAACTGATGATATGAAGATACATTTTGCCTTCTTGCACTTAGAAGGATTTGCCCACACTTGGTGGAGGTATATCAAAAAAGAGAATATACTTATTGAGAATTGGGAAGCTTTCAAGGCACTTATGGCTGAAGTCTTTGTTTCACCTCTTGAAAAAGAGAAGTTAGAACGAAGATGGTATGGTTTGGAACAAAGAGGCCTAAGTGTAAGAGAATATACAAACCAATTTCTCAACTTGACCATGTATGTGGAAAACATCAGTGATGAGGCCAAGTTACACAAGTTTATGTATGGTTTAGAACCATCCTTGTCAGCTGATGTTATGGCGCAGAATCCTACTTCACTTTTCAAGGCTATTGAGCTTGCAGAGCGCTATGGAAGGAAGTATAGGAAAGAGTCTTCATTTCAGCCAAGTTATGGACAACCAAGGACTATTTTAAAGTAAGGGCAAGTTGGTAACAATTATAGCAGCAATCATATGCCTAGTGGGAGCTTTCGGATACCAACTTATCCTCCATTTAATGCTTCTAGGCTTCAAAGCAATTTCAGGACAGCAAACAGTCCAAAGGTTGAATTTAAGCAAGGTGACAATAAGCCTAAGTCCATTTCAGCCAATACAAATTCCAAAAATATTCCCATGGATCTTTACAAGGAAAGAAAGGACGAAGGCTTATGCTTCAAGTGTGGAGAAAAGTATACTCCTGACCATGCTTCAAAGTGTGTATACAAAAATGCCAAGCCAAAGTTTCAGAGTATGCTAGTTCTTGAGGACTTTGAAAATGACATAGATGAAGTTAATGCAATCACAATCAATGCTGAAAATGAAGATTTCGAGGATGATGGTGGACAGGAGTACTTTTATGATCCATCTGACTCTTTTCCTTTTGATCCAGGCGGTGATATTCCATTTGATCCTGGTGGATTTTGTAATGAGTTGCTTGCTGCCACTAATTGTTCTATCTCTATGGATGCTTGGACGGGATCTAAGAGCCCTAATACACTTTATATGAAGGGAAGCATATGTGGAAAGCCAGTGTTCATCTTGATAGATAGTGGCAGTACTCACAGTTTTGTCAATAAATCTATTATGTACAAGTTGAATTGTGTTCCCACCGACTTACAGTAGCCCATTCGAGTACAAGTGGCTAATGGTGAAGAGGAAACAAGCACACAGATTTGCCCACAGGTTTCTTTGCAGATGGCTGAAAATTTTGAAGTCAAAGTAAACCTGATCACTTTGGAAATGGGGCCCATAGATATTGTACTTGGTTGTGATTGGTTGATGACCTTAGGCAGGATTACTATGGATTTCTCACAGTTATATATGGAGTTTTTCTCCAATGGACAGCTCATCCGTTTACAGGGAATCCCTAGTAGATCTGATTTTCAGCTTATCACCATTCAACAACTCAAGAAAGAGTACAAGATGCGCTCACAGATATTTGTATTGCATTTGAACAAAGAAACACAGGATCAGCCCAATAATTCAGCAAAACATCAAGCCTTGACAGCTCTTCTTGAGGAGTATAGTGATTTATTTGAAGTACCTACTTTATTGCCTCCTAAGAGAGCAGTGGATCACCCCATTGATTTGAAACCCAACTCAAAGACAATCAATAAGCCACCTTACAGACTATCAAAATGTGAACGAGAGGAAGTAGCCAAGCAAATCAAAGAGATTCTTGAAATGGGATTCATTGAACCAAGTTCTTCACCTTATGCATCTCCAGTCCTGTTAGTCAAAAAGAAAGATGGATCTTTCAGAATGTGCATTGACTACAGGGATCTCAATAAGATAACAGTGAAGAACATGTATCCTATACCCAGGATAGATTATTTGCTTGATGAGCTTAAGGGGGCTCGATTTTTCACAAATATTGATTTGAGATCAGGGTATCATCAGATTCGCATGAGAGGGTGATGAAGTCAAGACTGCTTTTAGGACTGATCGTGGGCTCTACCATTTCTTGGTGATGCCATTCGGCCTTACAAACGCCCCAGCTACCTTTCAAAGCCTGATGAATAAGATTCTGCAACCTTTCCTCTTTCAGTTTGTCCTATGTTCTTTGACGACATTTTGATCTACAGCAAGACTTTACAGGATCATTTGTCGCATATGAGGAAGGTTTTTGATGTGTTGAGACATCATAGGCTTTTTGCTAAGGAGAAGAAATGTTCTTTCATGCAGACTGAAGTGGAATACTTGGGACACATAGTCAGTGAAAAAGGAATACAGGCTGATCCCAAGAAGGTGCAATGCATAAAAGATTGGCCAATGCCTACTACTACTACCTCTCTTAGAGGATTTCTTGGTCTATCTTCATTCTATCGCAGATTTATAAAGCATTATGCGGCAATTGCAGCCCCTTTAACTGACAGGTTGAAGAAAGAGGCTTTCTTTTGGGATGCTCTTGCAGATAATAGCTTCAACCAGTTAAAGGAATTACTTACCTCTGCTCCTATTCTTGTATGCCCGGATTTCTCTAAAGAGTTTACTATACAGTGTGATGCTAGTGGCCGTGGCATTGGGGTTGTTTTGCTTCAGGAGCATGGAGTAATTGTATTTGAAAGCCATAAGCTTATTGATAAGGAGTGGCCATGAATGTTTATGACCAGGAAATGTTGGCTATTCTGCATGCAATCAAGAAATGGCACCATTACTTATATGGCAGCCAATTCAGAGTACATAGTGATCATCGGGTACTCAAGTATTTCCTTACTCAGTCAAATCTCACTCCAAAGCAACGACAATGGGTAGCAACATTACAAAATTATGACTTTGACATCACTCATACAAGGGGCAAAGATAACATAGTAGCTGATTTTCTCTCTCGTATGTGGGCCTGCAAAGTGTCAGCCATGACGGAATTACATAGTGATTGGATTGAAGAGCTACAAGAGGCATATCTTTTAGATGAGGAATTCAGCTAAATCTTTCAGAAATTACAGCAAGGTCTTATGGAAGAAAACTCGCATTACCAGCTTAAAAATGGTCTTATTTGGTGGAAGGGCAAGATTGTTATTCCCTCTACTTCTTCTTTCAAGTGGAAAATTATGGAGGAGTTACATCCTTCCCCTTTAGCTGGACATCTGGGAGTTTTCAAGACTTATGACAGGATCAGCAAGAGCTTTTATTGGAAAGGACTGTGGAAAGATGTCAAGGACTTCGTTATGAAGTGTATGCCTTGTCAGCAAAATAAGGATAGCACCCATAAGCCAGGAGGTTTGTTGCAGCCATTGCCTATTCCTACGGGTAAATGGACTCATATTACTATGGACTTTATCACTGGCTTACCTACTACCAAGAAGGGGTGGAATAGTATTTATGTGGTGGTTGACAGACTCACCAAAGCAGCTCATTTTATCCCAACAAAAATTCAGTTTACTGCTTCTCAAGTGGCCAACCAGTTTATGGAGCATATTTTCAGATTACATGGATTACCGCAGGTGATTGTCCATGATAGGGACTCAAAGTTTATGAGTAACTTTTGGCAAGCGGTATTTACATCTATGGGTACTAAGTTGGCTTCATCTACGGCTTATCATCCCCAAACTGATGGACAGACAGAGAGAGTTAATAAATGGTTGGAGACTTACCTTCGCCATTTTTGCTATGATGTCCAAACCTCATGGGATTCTTGGTTACACTTGGCTGAGTTTGCTTATAACAATTCCACTCATGCGAGCATAGGAGTTTCACCCTTTGAGGCTTTGTATGGTTACAAGGTGCCCTTATCCACAGTCATTTTTAATGAAAAGATCAACCCTCATGGGAAGGAAGAGTTGGAAAGAATGTAGACCCTTCTTCAGCAATGCAAGGTGAATCTAAGGAAGGCTCAAGATCAGATGAAGATGTATGCTGATGAGAAGAGGAGGCCTTTAGAGTTCCAGGAAGGAGAGCTGGTTTTGTTGAAGGTGCCCAAATCTAAGTATACATTGAAAGATGGATCCAGTAATAAGCTTGCCCACAGGTTTTATGGCCCTTACAGGATCCTTAAGCGGATTGGAGATTTGGCATACAGGCTAGAGCTTCCCTCTTCTACAAAGATTCATAACGTCTTCCATGTTAGTCAGCTCAAGCTCTATTATGGTGATCCAGTGGATTTAGTTGATGAGCTGCCACCTATTGATGAAGATGGTCTTGTTCAGTACATCCCAGAGGCTGTTATAGGTCAGCGTGAAAAGAAGCTTCGATCACATTCTATTGTGGAATATTTGATTAAATGGAAAGGTTTACCCTCTGAAGAGGCTTCTTGGAGACCTGATTCAATATTGGATGAGTATCCATACTTGAGGGATACATTGGTGGCTGAAGTCTATTGTTTATGGAGCTAGTATTGATGCAAACTGGTTCAAGACAGCATGCTGTTTTAGAACAGTTTTTGTCGTACTTCATTTTCAGAATTGAGCTATCTACATGAGCTTAAAGTACTCTTCAAGAGCTCCGTTTTGATATGTGGTACATCTCATTTGGACACTTCTATCAAAAGTTATGGCAGATTTAGTCCAGCAGGGACTGTTTATTCAGCAAGCTGTCTACTTTCTTCTGGAACTATTTGTTGAAGATTCTATGGCTTCATTTGCTTCTGAAGTTCTTCAAATCATGAATATAGTTGGGTCCTCTTTCCGTTCTTCAAATTCAGCCCTTGTAATGATAATTCTTCATTCATTTCCCATTTGTAAAGCTGTAAAACAGAGTAGTACTCTGTTCCATCCATCTCTTCTTTAGTTCTTTCTAGGTTTGTTTTTTAGGACAAAAACTTTTGGGAAGGGATGGATTGTAAGAAGCTGGGAATAGTTAGAATGTTAATAATATGCCATGTCACATAGACATTGGTATATAAGGAGAGAAGTTGTAATTTTTCACATCTTTTGACAAATCAATACATTTACAATCTTTCTCTCCCATCTTGCTCTAAGCTTCCATGGCTTCTTCATCTTTCCTGTCTTTCTCTCTCCAAATCTAGTCTTTCTCTCTCCTCGTCACTCTTATTCTCTCTCTCTTTGCAGTCTTTCTCTCTCCTCTATAGTCTTTCTCTCTCCCTGGTTCTCTCTCTGACAAAAAGTCACAAGTCCCTTGCTCTCTCTCAATTCTCAACTTGATCCTCACACACTCCCTCAAATCCATGAAGGGATGGAGAAATATGAAATAAGAAATGGATAAGAGCTTCATCTCACAAGTTCCTTAGTTTTGCATGTGTTGTGAGACTCTCTCTCTCTCTCTCTCTCTCTCTCTCTCTCTCTCTCTCTCTCTCTCTCTCTCTCTCTCTCGTAAGATAGTGCAATGAAAATGGATAACAAGAAGAGTAGCATCTCAAGTTCACACACACACACACACACACACACATGAATAACTTGTCTCATTCATTTTCAATGCCTTTATACAAAACGTTAGAGTTATGATTTCCTTGTAAATTAGAGTTTCCACTACTTTTTTGGCATCCTACCCTCTTTAAGGGCTTATGATCAGTTCTCTTAGTGCATGCTTCTTTCTAAGATTAGTGGAGCTAGTCTAGGCTGAAATGAATAGATTATCTTGTTACAGCCATCATATCCTTTTTCAATTGATGAGCATATCCATAGGAAATAATACATTTTGGACAGGAGTGAGTCACGTCTCTTTTTGATAAAGCTTAAAAATGAAAACTCTATTTTGCATCTACGAATCTATAAGATAATTTGCTCACTAGAAATACAACAAAAGAACAAATACAATGTTTCCCATGCATGAGTGAGCACCTCTCTCATGCATATATGTTGGGATTTGTATTTCTTAACTTTATGTGCTAAAAAATCAAGGAAAACATTCTTTTGGATTTTCTTTTCTTAAATCCAGTGACTTCATTCTATCTAGTAGTTCTTAAATTTTGTATCTAACCTAATAACTATCTTACAATAATAATATATAGTCTTTGACACACTCATGGCATTATTTTATGTATCGAAGGTGTGCCACTAATGAATATAAAAATAAATACATGTACATAACTCTGTCTAATAATTTGCTCACCAAAAATATGAAAGACATTAATTTTCTTCCATCTATTTGAAGACACAATAAGACTGATGTCATACACATCAATCAATCTAACTATGACGTGATTAATACACAAATAAAAACACATGAGAATCAACTCATATTCAACATGTGAGATCTTGTACGGTCAATAAGAACCATGGTACTCAAATATTTCTCCTCCTATTGTAGAATCTTTGGGAGTGAATTGAAAGTACCACTTCCACTCAATTCTCAACGTAGGTTGTTCTAGAGAATGAAGTAGTGAAGTTGTGTTTGAAGTCATCTCCTATTTCAGAATTCCTAGCTCAAGTGTTGACAAATGTTTGGTTACACTATTGTTTTAATCTAAAACTTAACTTATTAGTACATTTGCTTGTACAACAATTTCTTCTAGCTCAATTTATTCACTCTCCAAAGAGAGTCCCAACAAGGTGGTACTACTACTATATATAAACAAAGAGTTAACCACTTACTCTACCTATCAACACATCCACACACATAAAATCATACATATACATAGAAAAAACGTGCATGATATTCTTTATGCTTAGAAAAGCAATACATATAATCATAGAGTTTCTTTTTCTTTACAAAGTAAGGGACTTATGTTTTGTCCAATACTATAAACATTTAGAAAATAACAACTCAATTTAATGTCAAAACACTTCCAAGTTAGAGGCATTGACATGACAATCTTCCAATAGAAGGGGAAGAATAAGAAGCCAAATGAGAAAACCAAGAAAGATCAAGCCAAGGAATCTACTTGTCACATTCATGGCAAGACAAGTTGTTGGAAGAAGGATTGCCCTAACAAGGGCAAGAATGACACTGAGAAAGAGAAAACGGCTAAAAATGAAAGGTCTTTAGACCGACCTTAGTTCATGTATGCAAATTTGAATTTTATAATGTAAGAAAAGGAAAAGGGTGGTTGCAACCGTGGGATTTGGGGAGGTGGGAGGTTGAGATGGTTACAACCTTTCTCTTCCTTTATCTTCGATTGTCACGGTTCATTTCCCTCTCTTCCATTTTGGTACAACTCTCATCTTTCTTGTTCTTGCTCCTTTCTCTTGTGCTTCATTGCCAAATCTAATGGATAGTGAGGAAGAGGAAGAGGGTGAGGATGGAAGAATTTCCTAATTTCTTGTGTGTCCTCTTGTGTGTTTTGGAGCAATGGTTCTTGGTGAAGAAGAAGGTTTGTTGCAGGTTTTTATGGCTAGCAAGTGTACTTGTAGCCTCTCTTGGCCGATTTGTGGTTGTCTTTGCGCCATGGTAGGGTGCTTTTCACAAGCATTCCATTATCACCCTCTGAGAGCTGCATTTTGGGACCCATTTTTAAAGTGGAAAAGTGGCAGGGAGACATAAAGACCATTTTTTCATGGAAAATGAAATGGTTGCAGATTGATGAGCTAGAGTTTTCCTAGATAGTTTTCAATGCCAGGAATGCAATGCAAGTCTTGGTTCGTCAATCGAAGTCCATTTGACCCCCCATTTAATCCCCGCAAGGTTTAGTGTTATAAAGTAGTTATGTGATCCGGGAGCCAAAAAGTGTGTGATGGAGGCTAGGTTGATAGATTTTGACACCACGAAGCTGCTTGGCTAGTCGGATTTCGAATTTGAGTTCATTTATCCTGCCAAAATGTAAAAATCCACTTCATTTGCAAGTGTGAACATTAAAAATTGAACTAGTTAAGCCTTAATAACCTACTTAAAAGCCTAAAAAGCCCAAAACTGAATTTGGGGGGGAGGGGGGAGGCGCTATTTTTTTCAGCACCCCCTTCTTCATTAAAAAATCCATTTTTGGTGGCTGTTGGCCTCAGGGGGAGGCAAGAGGGTAGCAAGATGAAGAATTTTCTCACCATCTATTACAAGAATCGGATTAAAAAATGATGCATTAAATGAGGAGATCAGGTTTTAGTCTTTCTCTCTCCTCTCTCCTCTTGTTATGTGTTTCCATGGTTGATTCTATAAGAGAAGGGGGTGGGCTAAGATATGAGATTTTGATTGTGGGATGGTACTAGAGAGTAAAGGAGCATAGATTGAGGTTGGAGAGATCATCAAAAGTTGTTGGGAAGTGTCAGCATGGGCCTCTAATCATGAGATATGTACAATATAAGGCATGGTTCTATGAATGAGTCATAAATTTAATTGTTTTATGATGAATTTCATTGCCAAATGGTTAGAAATGGTTGTATTTGGTTGTCAGTGCTGTGATTGATCAAAAATGTTAATGAAATAAAGAAAAATCAGTCACGCAATAATTCCTTTATAAACACACAAAACCTGCAACATTGTGACTTTAAGGAAAATCGTGCGTTTTTGGGGATTTGTTGTGCGTATGGTGTTCATATGGGATGTAATGTGATATAAAAGTAATTTTTAGCGAGATCAATCAATCTAAGTCAAAAAACCAAAAAATATTGATATTTATCAATAAATAATAACAAAAATAAGAAAAAATAGGTTTTTTGAGTCTTAAAAATAGAGAAAAATAATGATTGTATTTGTGAATGTATGATAAGGCTGAGGCATGAGGTTTAGCCTCAGTTCACAACCCTATATTTATGTTAAAGTGGATATTTACTATTTTTATGAAGGAAAAAGACATTAAAATGCTCTTTTAAACCTACCACCGAATGCATAATCTTAAGCGATAGGGAGAAGGGGGTTGTTAAGTGCATATAATATGCTAAAATCTAATATTTTTTTAATGCATGGCATATAGGACGTGCAGTTTAAAATTAAGAAGGTCTAGTAATACGAGCATACTTGATGTTGGCCCTAGGCAATGAAGCAATCTCACTTAGAGAGTAAAGGTATGAAAAGAAATGTTTTTGCACCTTCACAATGTCAGTTGTCAATAAGGAAAATTATTTGAGCACTATAAATCATACACAATGGCATTGCGCACGCAACATATGGTATCATCCTAGATGCACAACAATTGTTTTCATGAACAATGGCCTATGTTAAGGAGGTGAGGTACCCTAAGTTGTAGGGTTAGGGGTTCATTTTCTTTGGGGAGTATTTAGTGAGGAATATATTACATCGCCTAGAACAATTCATTAAAAGAGTGGAGCATGTTTCGTATGTGTTCTATGTATGTGTGGCGCATCTTGGGGCCAATCCTCGAGGTGTATGAGAGTTATAATGGGGATGCGACAACAATCAGCCAAGGGGGCGCTCCCTTTGTCTATGCTTATGTGGTGTATTACATCGATATGTGTAGGAACTCCCTCTGAGGAGTGTGGAAAGGGTTATCCATTGGATTACAATCCATACAAATGCGAAGTTCTACATTAGAGGTTAGGATAGTATACCTCTTAAACACTCCTAGCTGCGAGGTTGTGAGGGGTGGTTTGGGTGTGTAATAGAGGCCCGGCTAGTGCCATAGAGCCAATGTCGGCCCATTATAGGTCCCAATACCCTCACACACATATTTCACAAAGTTTATGATTCCATTGAAAGTAGAAGGTTTATTGGTTAGGGGATCAATCAGATGGATTCCCCCATCAATCCGTAAGTCCACATGCTTCAATCCCATATGGCTATAACTTTGTAGAATTTTACAAGTAATGGTAGTATGTTATGTTCTCTTGAACAAAAGAGTATATTGAGGGTCTATCTCAATGTGCAACTCATTCTTACATGAAGTCATTTTTCTTATTACAATGAGTCAAGTCAAAGATATATGAGTTGATTAGAAAATTTAGATGAATGTATGTTGAGTGTGTCAAGATAGTCTACATAGATGCATAGAGATATTAATAGAAATAGAGTAGTTGAGTCTATGGAGGTAGATGGGAGAGGCACACATAAACATAGGATTTGGGAGTCTATGGAGGTAGACTAGAGAGGTGTAGATAGAAACAAATAGATTTTAATAAAAATGGAATAATTGAGTCTATGGAGATAAATTGAAGAGGTAGAAATAGACAAATAGAGATGTTAATAGAAATATGATAATTCAATCTATGGAGGTAGATTGGAGAGGCAAAAATAGATGCATAGAGAGAGACACAAATATATTAATGGAAATGGAATAGTTGAGTGTGAGAAGGCAAAGGGCATAGACACAAATAGATTATACAGACTAGATATTGTTGATTGATTATGAGCAAGGAGTCAAAGGAAATGGATACTTTAATATGTGAAGATAGGCTAGATTGACAAAGAGAAGAGGTTAGATAATAGAGGTATGAAAGTAGTAGAATGGAGGACGAGAGCATAGAGGTTACATAGTAGAGCTATGAGAGAAATAGAGGAGAATAGCTCAGAGAGAAGAGATACCGAAGAGTTCTTGAATTTTGATCTTGCTGAAGGGGAATGGGCTTTGGTGGAGTTTGCAAGCTCACTTGAAAGCTCTTGGATGTATTGCCTATCATCGATGAGGCAGAGTTGGAGCTCCACAATCTGGTGTCTATCTTCTTCTCTTCGAATGTCAGGTGTGCACGGATAACAGTGCCAAAAAAAAGAAGGATCTGATGTCTTTGTTTCGTTGTCATCAGCGCTCCCTGATTTGACCTCACTATCCTTGAAACCCATCAATATAATTAGAATTCTACTTGCCTAATTCTTCGTTCTACTTCTCTCCCTTCCTCCACTTAACACCACCGTTTTAGATTCGTTACAAGAGGCGACTCTTTGATCTCTGCAAGGAACTCAAATTCACAAAGACAAGAGAGTTGAGGCCAGGGAGGATGGTCTAGTCCTTCGTTTTTTTGGTATTGGAATGCAGCCAAGAAAGATCTCTTTCCAAGGTCAGAATGTAGCTACAAATCTATTTCTCTTGCAAGCTCCATGGCCACCTCTTTCTTGGCCAGTGCACCAAATGAAGAGCACCTTGCCATGGCATAAACACAACCATAAACCGGCCAAGAGAGGCTGCAAGTACACTTGCTGGCCACAAAAACCTGCAAGAAACCTTCTTCTTCACCAAGAACCATTGCTCCAAAACACATAAGAGGAAGGCACACAAGAAATTAGGAAATTCTTCCATCCTCACCCTCTTCCTCTTCCTCACTATCAATTAGATTTGGCAATGAAGCACAAGAGAAAGGAGCAAGAACAGAAAAGATGAGAATTGTGCCAAAATGGGAGAGAAGGAAATGAACTATGACAAGAGAAGATAAAGGAAGAGAGAGGTTGTAACCACCTCAACCTCCCACCTCCCCGAATCCCACGGCTACAACCACCCTTTTCCTTTTCTTACATTATAAAATTCAAATTTGCATACATGAACTAAGGTCTAAAGACCTTTCATTTTTAGCATGAGACAAAAGGGTTTGACCTTTCCTTTTCCTAGGAATATTTTATAGTGTGTCTCTTTTGGACTACACATTTTACATTGCTTCATATAATGATTTTTTTTTACAAGAGGTACATTTGCAATGAGTCATTTTACAAAATGTTGTTTCTATGTGAGCACATTTTTGTGCCTTTATTTGCACAAAGTTGTCGGTCATCAGCTTAGTTACACAAGGTGGCTTAGTGACCAAGCATCAAATATGTTTATTACATCTCAAGAAACTATAAAAATCTATCATAGTATCATTAGTGCACATCAACTTCAAATTCAACAAAGCTAATAGGACAAGTGAAGCGATTGAGTGAAGTAGTAGCTCAAACAAATAAACAAGTTATCACAATGCAGGACACTATTCATGGTATCAGTATCATGTATGAGGAGACGAAGGTGCAATTGGATGACTTGAAGAATATTAATTGTAAGTTGATTAAAGAGTACAAACGAATAAGAAAGTCAATTGGATGACTTGAAGAATATTAATGGTAAGTTGATGATTACAAGAGGGTAGTCCATACTCACATCCCCATTCAGTTAGGATGATAGCTCTCATTGCTCAAGGTTTGTTGATGAAGATCAACTTTGTCTGGTTGATGATGTCAACTTGGATTGGTTCATGAAGAGGCATACCTAGGGAGGTAGCCAACAAGTTCGGTACTTGGATTGTACATTGGAAATATCATCTGTTATAGGAGTCAGAAGCATTGATGGGGTGATAATATTCAGTGCACCAAGGGGCCAACTTTGGGAATTGCTTCTAGAAGATCGGTGAATGATTCAACTATCCTGGATTATGGGGTGTACCACCTTTTCCACAACCTACTTTCTATCCAAGGGGTGGTTGTCACCTTTTCTTGGAACGATACTTGTTATGATAGGGAATTTTTTCCTTTTCTCCCATAACAAAATTTTTCTTTTATTTTCTCTCCTTTTTTTCTTTTTTCCTACTCTCGAGCGTGTTTCCACCTTTTCTCAAAGAATATGTCAGCATGACAGGGACCAAATTCCTTTTCTCCCATGACCTATATTTCTTTCTTTTCTTTTTTTATTTGTTGATTTTTTTTCAAAAAAAAAGAATGGCAGGAGTACCATGTATCAAAACCATTATTGCCACCTCTGCTGGATCAGACAGAAAGGAAGCAAGGGAGAGGTGGAAGGTGGTTGTGAGGTGCTAACAAAACAAGGCCACTTCATTAGGATAAGCATGAGTCAGGTAAAACTTTACTCGATCGACATGCAAAGAATGAGGGAGCTATCGATGATGATTATCAAGATCTCTAGGGAGGCTAATATTTCTTGAGGTGATATCCATTAATTAGGAAGGGATTATCAGAAGCATCGATTGTCTGTACTTGGACAAATCCATTAGGGTTAACAAAAAGTACCTTATAGGGACCCATCCATCGTTGTTGAAGCTTGCTTGGAAACTTGCCAAATCTCAAATCAAAAACTAGGAATAAGTCACCCTCTTTAGACTCATTTTTCTTGAAGAAGCTATCATGATAGGCCTTTGCGAGCTTGCGTGGCTTGCATGCACTGTAGGGCCATCCTAGAGGTCTCATCCAGACATTCCAGGTGTAAGAGATGGCATTGCAGGGACTCGTCATCTCTCAAGCATTCTTTGATAGTTATGGATAGAGAAGGTAACTCCATGTCAATAGGGAAAATAACTTTTATACCATACACCAGTTGGAAAGGGGTCTGTCCTGTAGTAGCCTTATGGGAGGTTCTATATGCCCAGAGGGCCTCTGTAAGTTGATCATCCCAATCACGATAATGTGCATCAATTCTTCCTGTTAGGATCGAGCAGAGGATGCGATTGGTAACTTTGACTTGGCTGCTGGCTCTGGGCTATTGGCTCTGGGCTAGTAAGGTGTAGACTTGCGATGGCAAATATTGTACAACTTGCTCAATTCTTCCATAATCTTATTAAGAAAGTGAGTACCTTTGTCACTTACTAGTTATTGAGGACTACCAAAATGAGTGATGATATTCTCATACAGGAACAAAGCTATGCTATTGTCATCATCCTGCTTCAGAGCTTTGGCTTCACACTGCTGACTTTAATATCGTTCCGATTAATCAATAGCATCCAATCCCTAATCAGTTAGTTAGACCGACTGAATGATGAGTAGATGATCATGGCTATGATTCTAATGCATCAAATGTTCTTGGAAATGTCAAGGACATGATGAAGCATTATACTAATATAATAACACAACAATATAGAAAAATAGTCGTAGATGTTAATTTCCTAAAGAAGCAACAAAACTTGATAGGAAGTCGATGCCCTAAAGAGGGAGGACCATCAAGATTCAGTTATAAGTGGTGTGGTGGTTGGCCCTTTCCGAGAAACTATCCTAATGTCAAATGCAACATATGTGGGAAGTATGGCCATTTAGTTAATACTTGCTAGAGCAAGATTAGCTCTCTTCAGCAAGGAAGCAAGCAACCAGGTCCAATAAATCATCGAGTACAAGGGAACAACCTTCAGTGAGATGAAGAACCAAAACAAATACTGCAAAGAGAGAAAGTTACTATAGAGGAGCTGCCCATTGGTAGTGGTGTCAGCCAGGTGTCAGTCTTATCAGAGTTGTGCATTTTTAGTGCCGTCGAGGTTTCCAATTTGCGAGCCATTATAAGAGGACAAAAGGTTAAAGAAGGTGACAAGGATGATATAAAACCTATTGAGACAAACCCTAAATAGAATAATCAAGGGATGCAAGCCCTTAATCCTAATGTGGAAATCGGTCCTCTAAAAGCTGCTGAGATGGCAAAGCTGACCCCAATAAAGTACTACCAAAGAAGAAGGTAAAAGCTAAGAAAGAGATGTCAAAGCCTATTCAATGACTAAGAAAAAGAATGTTTGGAGGGAGAAGAGAACCATTACTAATTATTATGAAATTAATTTAGCAAGTTCTATTTGTGAGGTAAAGCCTGATGTGAATCTCTTGCAATTGATCAAGTTATCTCCATGAGTGCATAAAGAGTTCAAGAAGATTCTTTGCACTAGGTATATTGTTGAGCCCTTGGGAATAGTTCAGGGTGGAAATAATTGGTTTGAACATGTTGAAAAGCATTGCCCAAGGGTAGCCAGATACATTGATGCATATTAGTGGAACATGCCATTATGGACACGGGATCCTCCATCAATATTATGAGTTTAGAATTGATGGAAAGATTAGGACTGGAAATCTAAAAGAATGCCTTCATAATTCTCCGAATGGCTGATGATAGTTTAAGGAAACCTAAAGGTTGCATTACCAAAGTCCACGTGATTGTTGCCAATGTGGAATGCATTGTGGACTTTAGGATTATCAGGTTTGCAAGGCGGCCAAGCTATCAAGTATTGTTAGAAAGGCCATGGATCTTGCAATCCAACTTTGAAGCTGATATACATGTTGGTCATTTGATTTTTGGTAGAGATACATGACATGTGATAATGGATGCATATCCTGAATCTCCTCAAAGTGAGAAAATACATTTATCTTCATCAGAATTAGATGTATTAGATGATCCATCTAGTTGTTGAACTTCGTCAACAAGTGATGAATCAAAAGAGGGGTCCAATAGAGGATGTCTACTAAGTGACTCTAAATGAGCCGATAGAAGCTCAATATAGAATAAGAGATGCAGATGTGATCGAGCTAGACCTCGGTCCATCGGATGATCAACGACCAATTAAATTAGGGTCTATGCTCAGTCTGGAAGAAAGAAAGGACATGTCCTTGATCCAAGAATTTTGTGACATTTCTGCCTCAAATTTATGATGAGTTGAGAGCTATTCCTCCCAGTTTAGCTGTGCATATACCATTATCTTGAAGGAAGGTAGCTGCCATGTGTGACAAAAAGTGAGGCATATGCCTTTTGAGCTAAGGGACAAATTATTTGAGGAGTTGGAGAAATTGTGTAAGACTTGCCTCATATACAACACATGGAGTGGTGTTCATCGATGGTTATTAAGAAAAAGAAGAATAATCAAATCCAGCTTTGCATAGATTTTAGGGCTCAATATATAGATGGTCAAAGATTACTATCTTCTACCATTTATTGATCGAATTTCTGGATCAATGAGTGGGTATCTTTGCATATCATGTTATCGCATTTGGATTATGCAATGCACCAGGTTCTTGGCAACATAAAATTGATAAGACTTTTGGTGATATTCTCCCACATGAGTTGAAAATCTTTATTGATGATCTAGGGGCCGCCACAACAAGGTTAAGAAAATATTTTGAGTGTTGCAGGTAGTTTTGCATTGCTCTTAATCCAAGAAAGTGTCTTTGGAGTGTCCTATGGATTGCTATTGGGCCATGTGGTTAGCTCAGCTAGTGACTAATCCTGAAAAGATAAAGGTTATTGTCGCTCTATGAGTTTCCCATGTACTCCTAAAGAAGTACATGGCTTTCTTTAGTGGGAGACAAGTATCATTTGAGGATGTAAAGCAAGAATGAGTGAAAGTGCTTGTCTTAAAAGCATCCAAAAGAGGTGAGGTCTTGTATATAATTCCAACAATAGCCGCAATGCATAGCATCAACTGCTGTTTGGCCCAAATTTGGAAGGAGAAGTGGTATCATCTAATTGCATTTGCTAGGTGTAAATTGGGGATATCTGAGACTAAGTGCACCTACATGGAGAAGTTGTGCTTTGGGATGGTATTTGTGACAAACAAATTTAGGCATTACACTTTCTATGAAAATGTAGTGTTTTGTATGAAGGCGAAGGGGTTGAAGCTATTAATGAATAAGATGTAGCCGCCTAACCATCTAGCACAATGGTTGATCACCTTGTAAGAGTCTAATTATGAAATTAAGAGTAAGCCACCAAAGTTATAGGGCATCATTGAATGTCTTGTGGATTTTGGGGAGCCGAATAAAATCTTGGCTGAAGGTAGTGACCTCAAGGGTCTATTCAAAATTGATATGGTTTCCATTCCATCTTGGTATGGTGCCATAACACACTATCTATCTATATGAGAGACTAGAGTTGCTTTGTCAAAGGCTGAGAAGAGGAAAATTAAACAACAGGCTTTGAAATTTGCCTTGATTTTGCAAGAACATTATATCGTCAAGGGGTTGATGATGCTTATCGCTAATGTGTTAAACCTAATGAGGTTTCATTTATCTTGGAAAAGTGTCATGACTTTGCTTGTGGGGGACACTTTGATCAATGGTTGAATGCACGAAAAGTTTTAAGAGCTACATATTGGTGCCCATCCATTTTCTAGGATACATTTGTAAGTGTCAAGAGATGTGATGTATATCAAAGGCATGATAATAGGAAAAATATGAAGCATCCATTGACTCCTGTTGTGATATACTACCAATTCAAGAAGTGGACATTGATTTTCTGGGTCCTATTACCCCATCATCCTCTGCATAAAATAGATATATCATAGTGGCAACTGATTATTTTACAAAGTGTTCAAAAGCGCAAGCAACAAGGAAGGATGATGCAAAGGAGACAGCTAGCTTCCTGCTTGAGCAGATTATTTGCCAATTTGGTCTACCAAAGGAGTTAGTGTCAGCCTGCAAAACCCGTTTTCTCAATAAGGTGATTAAAAATCTCATTGAAGTAAGGTAGATTAAACATAATAAAATGACACCTTATAACCCCTAAGAAAATGGGTAGGTTGAAAGTACCAATAGATAGCTTCTAGGTATTCTCTATCAAAGATAGTATCAGAGAAGAAATGAGATTGGGATAAGAAGCTATATATGGTTGTGTGGTCATATAATATGACCTTTAAGCAAGCTACCAGCCACATCTCATTCAAGTTCATTTATGGCAAGGAGTGTATACTACCCCTAGAGATCAAGTTACCGACTATAAGATTTACAATTAACCATTCTTTGGGAAATGAAGATGCACTCTTTGAGTGCTTTGCAACTTAAGCACATCTCAATGAGCTCAAATTGCACAAATTTTGCTACATCAAGAGGTAGCTAAGCATCGAATGAAGCAACTTCATGATTTAAAAATGAAGAAGTATACCTTCAAGAAAGGGCAATTAGTTTTATACTATGATGCATGTAGGGAGTTGTTTCCTAGGAAACTAAAACCTAAGTGGGATAGTCCCTACAAAATCATTAGAATCGAAAAAAATAAGTCCATAGCATTACTAAAAGATTTGCAAGGAGTGGAGTTTAAAAATAAGGTTAATCTAAATAAGATTAAATCTTATTATCTTAAGGTATATTGATGAGATAACTACCTTGCAGGTCAAGGCTAGACTGATATGAAACCTATAAGAGAGGTTAACAATTGGTTGATGGGACAGCTAATTCCCTACTTAGAACACCCATACTTGGAACAAAGATACCATCAAGTAAGACTTTTTTGGTGGAGCAAAGGTTATCAAGTGATTGAGCAAGAGGACAAAAAATTTGTTTGGGAGATCAAGTCTTCAACCACCATCACTGCTTAAGGATTTTGATGAGCATCCCTATTGGATTCAATGAAGAAGGTGGGATAGAGACTTTGGTTCATCCTTTGAATATGCTAAATTTTGACTATCATAGTTACAAATAAAGGAGCTGATGATGGCCGGATGCATGAACTCTTTATGGACATATACATTATATTTTGATGGAGCATCTAGGAGTCTCAATAAGAAAAGGAGTATTGGGATAGTCATTAGAGATGCCTAACGTAGAATCACGATGAAATTAGCTACTTACTTTGGGGTAGGATTTACTAATAATATGGCAGAATATAAAGCCTTGATCATGGGATTGAATATTTCTAAGAAAGGTAGTATTCACCAGCTACTAGTAAAATGATATTCTCAATTGGTTTTGAATCAATTGAATGGGATCTACACAGAGTATAGAATCCCATTTTTCGTATGTATTATCGTACTACTATGAGCTTGATTGATAAATTTGATAAAGTGTCTCTTCAGCTAATTCCACGATATTGGAATCAGTTTGCCAATTCCTTAGCAAATTATGCTTATGAAGGAGACCTATTTTTCAATTGTGGTCCTAGTTTAGATATCTCCATTGGTGATGAGACATGAACTAGTCGATTATGGGGACTTTTATCAAAACATGCTTTATATGGCAGGTGTGATGGTTAGTATGGGTAATATAAAGAGTAGTCGAGACCCATTTACCATTGTTATCTCGGACCCATAGGGTGGTTAGATGACATTTTATGTGTACACCTCTTACTATATATGTAGGAGGTATGGGTCATAATCTGATGGATTTAGTTTAGGGCTAGGAGCCCTCTTTTCTCCTTGGAATGGAGCGTCTTTTTGTATATTAGTACTACTCCAAGGAGGGATGTGTAGAGATAACACTCATAGAATCTGAATGCAGTGTAGGGATAAAATCAATACCAAGGTCAACGACCAAACGACCCAACCAAATGGCCTCCTTGCAAGCCTCAGTGGCTGCAACATACTCAGCCTCTGTAGTAGAAAGATCGGATTCTTGGCTAACTGAATAGCACTCATAGAATCCGAATGCAGTGTAGAGATAGCATCAATACCAAGGTTAGCAACCAAACGACCCAACCAAATGGCCTCCTTGCAAGCCTCAGTGGCTGCAACATACTCGGCCTCTGTGGTAGAAAGGGCCGTGCATTTCTACACCCTGGACATCCAAGAAACAGCACCTCGAGCATAGGTGAATACATAGCCAGAAGTGGACTTCCTACTATCTGCATGTCCTGCATAATCAGAGTCAGTGTACCCCACGACTCCTATATCCTAGCTGCCATAGCATATGCACATATCTGCAGTACCCTTGAGGTACCTCATGATACCCTTCACGGCATCCCAATGCTTCTTGCTAGGTGTAGCCATATAGCGTGCAACAACACCAATTGCAAAGGCAATATCTGGATGAGTGGCTATTATGGCATATATAAGACTGCCCATTGCGGATGCATAGGGAATCTTGGCCATCTCGACCCTCTGCTCATCTTTCTGTAGACAATCAGCCTGTAATACCTTCACATAAGAAGGCAATGGACAGCCAATAGGCTTTACGTCCCGCATGCCAAAGCGCTCAAGGACTTTATGAATGTACTCCCTCTGTGACAAGTAGAGGAGTCATTGATGCCTGTCACATCTAATACGCATACCAAGTATGTGAGAGGCCTGTCCCAGATCTTTCATCTCAAAGCTCTTCTTGAGCTGATCCTTAAGAGCATCTAGCTCATCATGAGCTTTCCTTGCTATCAGCATATCATGCACATAGAGTACCAAAATCAATAAAGAACCATCACGGGATTTCTTCGTGTAAAGACAAGGATCCATAGCACTCCTGTTGTAGCCCTGTGACTGCATAAAGGTCAAACTTATGATATCACTCCCTAGGTGCCTGTTTCAAGCCATAAAGACTTTTCTTCAATTTGCACACTAGGTGCTCCCTGCCAGGTTCTGCAAATCCCTTAGGCTGCTCTATATAAATCTCATCATGCAAGTCCCCATGTAAGAAAGCCATCTTGACATCCATCTGGTATAAATCCAAGTCAAGCTGAGCAACCAAAGCCAAGACTAAGCGTAGGGTGGTCATCTTAACCACAGGAGAAAAGATCTCATCAAAGTCCACACCATGCTCCTGCTTAAAACCCCTTGCTACCAATCTAGCCTTGTATGCTGGCTTGGGTGTCCAGGGGTACTTTTCAGCTTATACACCCACTTGCATGGCAAAGCCTTCTTGCCCGTAGGCAAGGAAACCAAATCCCAAGTGTCATTCTTATGCAAGGAGTCTATCTCAGACTGCATAGCCCTCTCCCAAGAGTGACTGTCACCCCTGCGCATAGCCTCATCATAAGTGAAAGGCTCTCTTGCATCTGTAACCAAGACATTATGCATCGAGGGCTGAAATCTATTAGGTGGACATCTGTCTCTAGTAGACTATCTCATGGCAGGCTCTGTTGCCTGCCCAGTTGCCTGTCCAACACCCTAACCATGAGCATCTGCTGCAGTTGTAGGCTGTCCAACTGGCTGTGCGGGAGTTCTTGGCTCCTCCTGAAATATGAGCATGCGAATCTCAACAACTCTCTCAGCCTGCCGATGCATCTTGTCTTCATGGAAGACTACATCATGACTGTGGACGACTTTCCGCACCTGCAGATCCCAAAGACGGTAACCCATCTCGCCTGCATCCCCATAACCAAGGAAAATGCATTTGACACTTTTAGGATCTAGCTTACTTCTCTTGTCCCTGGGCACATGGCAAAATGCCTCACATCCAAAGACACGGAGATGCGCATAAGAGGGAGGTTTTCCAGTCCATACCTCCTCTACAACCTGGAAATCCAAACCACTAGAAGGTGATCTGTTTATGACATGCACAACTGTACTAACTGCGTTAGCCCAAAAGCTCTGTGGTAGGCCTGCATGGCTAAGCATACTGTGTATACACTCCTGGTTGATTCTATTCATCCGCTCAGCCAAAGCATTATGGGGGGTGTAGGGGGCGGTCAACTGACGCTTAATACCCCTCTCATCACATAACTACTCAAAAGCACGTGAGACATACTCACCCCCATTATCTATTCTTAGGTATTTTAGCCTATACCCAGACTGGTTCTCAACCAATGCAAGCCATCTCTGAAACATAGCCAACACATCGGATTTCAGCTTAATGGGATAAGCCCAAACTTTCCATGAAAAATCATCTATGAAAGTAACAAAATATTTCGCACCACCCATAGACTAACAAGGCATGGGCCCATAGACATCTGAATGTACCAATGCCAAGGGCTTACTCATGCGTGGCCTACTAGACTTCTTATGCGTAGACCTAGTCTACCTGCCATAAAGACAATGCTTACATGAATCAAAACATGCATAATCAAGGTGTGGTAAGTACTGCAAACCAGAAAGCATTTTCATTCCCTTCAAAGACATATGGCCCAAATGGGCATGCCAAAGAGATACATGTGGGATAGAACCCACAGACAAAACATGATCAAGGGAAGAAGCTGATATAATCAAGGGATAGAGGCTACCAACCTTAGCATCTCTCACAATCACAAGTCTACCATGAGTGATCTTCCATGTAGAGTCTCCAAAACATACATGATATCCTATGTCATCAAGCTGTCCAGTTGACATGAGACTGCCTGTCAAAGCAGGGACATGATGTACATCTTGCATAACAAAACTGCTGCCAGAAGGAAATTGCAGCCTAACATCACCAATGCCCACAATATCAAGATACCTATCATCACCCAAACGCACAGAACCCGAAACAGTACGGTATGAATGAAACCACTCTCGGCAAGGTGTCACATGAAAGGATGCACCTGAGTCCAAGAGCCAACACTGTGCATATATAGAGTGTATCTCTGTCATCTGGGAAGCACTAGATGAAGCTTCAAGGACATAATCATAATCAATATCCTCGAGCTGCATAACATTAATCTCTTCAATTTTAACATTGGACTTTGCAGGCACTATGCTACGATCAGAAGACTTATCCTGCACTTTGTCTTTCCCCTTATCTTTGTGCCTTTCATTGCGCAGTTCATGGCATTGTGGCCTAAGATGGCCCTTTTTTCCACAATGGTGACAAGTAACATCTGCATTCCTGCCATGGGATTTGCTACGTGACTTCCCACGAGACTTGGACCGAGATTTCTGGGAATCCCGTCCATGGCCACTACCACTGCCACTGCCATGCTTTCCATATCCATCATTCCTGCCTCTAACTGTCATAGCATGCGACACACGAGAGGCATCCAAATTCTTACGGTTAACCTCTTCCTACAGAAGAGCACTCTTAACATCATATAATTTTAAGGTAATAGTAGAGGCACATAATGCAGTGCGAAATACATTCCATGACTCATTAAGAGTACCAAGCAAGAAAAGACGAGTGACATTCTCTGCAAAAGTGATGCCTTGCAAGTCAAGTTTTTGAGTATAGCATAGAACTGGCCCAAGTGAGCAAACATAGTCACATTCTCCTTCATGTGCAGATCCATAAGTTGCTTCAGCCAATACATCTGACTCGCTGGAATTTTCTCGTCATAAAGATTCTTGATTTTATCCCACAACTACCATGCACTCTATTCTTCCTCAAATACATTGTAATGAACCTGTTCTGTGAGAGATAATACAATAGTGGACTTCCATAACTCATCAAGCTCAAACCATTCCTCATCTGGCAAAGTTGCAGGCGGCTGCCCGCCGCTGAACCTCAATGGTTTGATCTGCGATTTCTGCACCAATACCTGCCAAATCTGGCTCTTCCAATAAGAGTAATTCATACCATCAAGCTTAGTGATGTTGAAAATAGCATGATTAGTGGACGAACTCGCCATAATGCAGGCTGGAAGACTGTAGACAGTTCAAAACTGCTTGTTGTACTGCAGAAAATGACCAAAAAATCATCAAAATCGAGAGAAAATGGCAAGAAAAGTGTAACCAAAGCTGCTTCCCACCAAGTACTAGTGAAATCACATCATTTTAGAATATTTCAATATGAAAAATCCATGTCAGTCGGAGTTATATGCTTGCTGTAATAAATGACAGCAGGGTTCTGTGAGAGTCCCTGTTGACCAAATCACTGCACCAAGTCAATAAATGATAGCCAAGACATGACCAGCCATAAACAGGCATAAATCAGCACCAAACAGTGAGCAAACACCCAAACATGTCACCAAAGCATCCGTCAGTGATGAGTAGGTATATCCCCTGTACAATAGGGCAAAGTATACATAACACTGGCAAGACCTGACACCAGTAGGTGTATGCTCACAAGAGTGCAAAGCCCAAGCTCAAGTCAAAAGAAACTCCAAGACATCAGTGCATGAACCATGCAACATCCAGGTGTAAGAGATCCCAAAGTCTCAAGTATCTGCAAAATGCTCAAATAGCATAAACTTCCTGCTCAATGTCGGTCAAGCATCAAGATGGTCCCACTGGCACAAAAGGCGGATAAATGAGCTCAATAGCTCTATCAAACCAAGTCAAAATGCTAAAGACAGGTGACCAAGACAATGCCTCAATAGCATCCCAAGAGCATGACGGCTACAAAGCAATTGTAGGTAGCATCCATGAGTAAGAAATACATCCCAATAAACTCTGACAAGCCAAGTAACATCCAAGACAACTCCAGATAGTCCAAAATGCATCCAAGATAGAGATTCAATGAGCACTCAAGCTCAACATATGCATAGGGTAATCAACCGAGACATGAGCATCAAGCATTAGGCAATGGGTATGCATAGACCCAAAGAGCATCACTGTCAAAGCATATACCACTGTCAAGCATGAACCATATCAATGAGTGCATAATATCAAAGCTCTTCCAAAAGCATCCAGAATGGAATCCAAGCTCGAAGTCGTACCCCGAAGATCAATACTTCATTGCATATATCCAAGGCATAACCCGGAATCAATAGGCATAACCCAAAGCAATCAAATGAGCTTCAGCCCACTGTTATTACAGCCAAGAATGACTATCAAAACTGAGAAATTTCAGTATGCAAATCAGTCCAAAAATGATGGCATAACATGTGCAATCCATCCCCAATTCGATTGGCATCCAATAGGCATCAAACCGGTTGACTATGTATGCCTAGACAAGCATAGCATTTACTGTCAATGTAGCATTAGCATAACATGACTGTGAACTACTATAAACAGTCCCAAACAATGTTTGAATCAGCCCCAAATCAATGTCCAATGCTCAAGCCTTCAAGATCTAGCCATAGACCATGTCAAAAGTGCATTATGAAGCCCAAACATCATGCCAATGACCACTAGGAAGTAGGGGGCTGCTTTGGTCCTGTACACAAGCTACAAGAAGATGACGCAGACTATCCAGATCTGTAGGGGAGGCCTGTTGCTCATGTGGCTGAAGTTTGAGGTGTTGGGGGGCAAGAGAAGTGGCCAATTGTGGCCCACAATGAGCCCCAACAAGTCTTGTTCAAAGGCAAGTGAGATATGAAGCAAGGGAGCTTCAATGGTGGCTGCCCCAATCTTGTTTACAGCCTGTGAGACCTGAGAACTAAAGTAAACCCTTAAAAAAATCTTGTTTAAAGGCAAGTGAGATATGAAGCAAGGGAGCTTCAATGGTGGCTGCCCCAATCTTGTTTACAGCCTATGAGACCTGAGAACTAAAGTAAACCCTTAAAAAAATGATCAAATACATTTTCTTGAATGCCCTAAGGGTGCCTCAATAGGCCGGGAAGAAGCTCGGGAAGTCGAGGAGTGACGGGAGCTCGAGAAGGTCGGATATGGCTGCCAAGAAGGAGACCCAATGCGAGTGGGGAGTCGATGGGAAGCTGAGAATGCCACGAACCAAGCTCAGGAGTTGGGAAGCCCAGCTCTGATACCAGTTGAAAGGTGAGAAGGATCGAATCTTGCACTCGAGAGCTATGGCGGGAGAGCAAGAGCAAGAAAGAGAGAGTTAAGAAATGGGAACTCCAACAGTCACAATGTGTGACCGGGCCTTCCTTTATTCAAACTGTCACTAAAAGAATAAAGAATAAAGTGACGGTGATGGGTGCTCGCCACCTACAGTGTGTAGTGGCGGTGACTGTCAGTGTAGTAATACACGGGTGGCTAGGCAGAGGCGCCTTTACCCCCAACAAAGCTGTATTGGTTATTTTGCTTTAGGCCAAGAGGGCTGATTGCTTTGGATACATAATGATATATTTTGTTAGGCCAAGAGGGCCATGTATCTGTTTGGTGCGGGTATGGTTAATGGTTTTTTATATTAGTGTTATACCAAATAGATCTGATAGAGTGCCTGGAGGGAGCCTTTGCTATGCCGATGCTTCTTGTGGCCAAGTCTAGATGATCTCCTTCTTTTATGAGTTCTTTTCCTTTATGCTAAACGTTTATGTGTATATGTGGGGATTTTTCTTTCTTTTGTTGGAAACTACCATTCAAGGCATAAAGTCCCAAAGTTTAGATTAGGTGTGTTTGGGGAGGTGTAAGCCATTGTCTCCATCTTAAAAAGGCATTGTCGAGCACTCTAAGAATTGTTTTAGAAGGTAGTCCTAATGACCATGTTCTACTAGCCTACTAGATAATTATTTTTAGGAGTTTCTGTTAGTTGTGAGGCAGCTAGAGAAGCTTACCAAATAAAAGAAAGAGAAGAAACAATACATATATTTGAAGACTATAGTATATTGAGGTGTGTAAAAAGGGGTTCTAATCCCTAAACAAAATAAAAAGAAATAAAAAAACAAAAGAAAAATCAAAGAGCGGACAATCATCACCTTACAAAGGCTTGGTAGGTTCTTGGGGACGAGTCAACAGACCCGAGGCTGATACCTTGTCTTCTTGGGGGTGATGTCTAGCCAGGAAAAAATAAATAAGGATGGTTGGATCGAAAATAAAAGTGAGCAGAAAGGAAAAACTGATTAAGTGACACGTTGCAAGGGCTTGGTAGGTTCTTGGGTACTGAGTTAGGACCTAGGCCGATGCCCTGTTCTCCTTGGGTCACTACACTCAGCTCCCTCCTTTTTATAGGTCCGAGTATCAAGTCTTGAAGTCTATAAAAAGTGATGCACCAAAAGTATCTATAAATATAAGACCAAGCTATAGGAGTCCTCGCCTAGTAGAAGTTCCTAGTCCAGTTGTCCCAGAGTAGGTAAGCAATTCAAACCACCACTTAGGATGACTCCATTGATAGTTCTTTTTTTAGTTAGTCCAGTGTTGGAGCAATTGGTTAGCGACTAGCTCTAGATCTCTGTTAGGTTACACTTAGCCTATCCCTTGTGGATTTTTATGCCTTGCTTGTAATAAAGCATAAGTCACCTTAGTTTAGAGTAGGCTAGGGTTGAGTATAAAAGGTGGAGATGTAACTTGTGGGAGATCCTTTTTGCCATTTCAAGCAATACATTCTTTAAGGTTCCTTCCTCCCACCAACTAAGAGGGTGCATGCTCTTAGCCACCAAGATATGGGGTGCATACCATGTCCCACCTTGACATGAGGTGAGTATTCATATTGTAGCTTACATCTATGATTCTCAGCCTTCCATGGCGATACTATTTTATGCCTAGCTACCTTGGCTATAGCTTCCTTGCAAACATGGTGTATTTCTTGTATTTCTTTGCAAGCATGGTGTATGTAATTCATAAATTTTCAATTATTTGACTTGCTGTGAGAACTAGTATATTACATTGGTATTAGAGAATGGGCTTTGATCCATGGGAAGAGTCATTTTCTTGGAGAATTTAGTCACATGGACAGGAACCAGTTAACTGGAGTACCAAGATTTGGTCACACAGGGTTTGGTACAGTTCATGACACAAAGAGTCAAGCTCTAGTATCTCATGAGATACCAGAGCTTGACTGAGGCAACTCTCAAATCGTAGGACAAGAGGAGCTATTTGCGTAAGTCTTCAGCAGGCATACATGGTTATTTCACACTTCCTTGATCATTCTTGATCATTCTTGAGCTTTCTAAACCCTGGCTATGGCAGATTTATGACAACTGTGAGTTTTTTCTAAAATTTCTTTAAATTATCAGAGGGTTTTTGTTCTATCAATCATCATTGAGCTCCTTCAGTACTCATTGAACCGACATTGAAGATTTCTTGCAAGATTAGAGCAATTCTCCTCTTGAAATGAATCAAAATAGGGCAGCTACTTGAATTTTCTGAATTTTTAAACTTTGAAGGATGGAATCATGGGGATTTTGGTTCTTGATGCCTCTAAGGCTTCTATGCATGGGATTTTGTCAAGAATTGATTATCTTGCTTCAATATTGCAAGAATAGGGCTTCTTCTTGGCATTGCAAGTCCACATTTAGGCTACAAGGATCACTTCTATCAAGCTTTTGGATATTGGAGATTTCTTGAAGAGAAATTGGAGTCTATGAGCTACATATTCATTATGGGGATTGTAATTTGAGGATATTCTTGGCTACATCAAGCAAGAGTTCAAGAATTTCAAGTCTCATACGGGTATTGGAGCTTCCATATTCATCTACTTCAACAATCTAAGAGGTATTTCTTAATTTTGCTCTTAATCCCTTTAAAACCCAATTTCTTAAGCCATCCATTTGTTGAAAAGGGATAATTAAAGAGTAATCCCATTTAAGAATTACCATTTGATTACATATGTCAACTTAGGGCTGAATGATGTCATGCTGAATCCTTTTAATCTTTCCCAATTAAAAAAATCAGTAGCCAATTGTTGCTAATTCCTTCCATTTGTTGGAAAATTTGTGCTAATCCTAACCCTAAATTGCTTGATGTGATTGAATGCAATATGGCTTAAAGTAAAAATCAATCAGTAAGTGGAATAGAATTGTAAAGCTGTGAGTTACTGCTATGAGTGTTCCTTACCCATATCCATTTCATTTCAGTCCTATTCCATCTCAATTCTTGCATATCATGAATTGGCAAAATTTTGATTCATCCATGCTATCCTCTATCGTCGATGGAGTTTAGCACCCCCTGTATATAAGACTTGGAGGGGTCCTTCATAGCCATCCATGTGCAAACTATTTTAGACTAGTTTTTATTCTACCTAATTTTCAGAATTATGCACCCTACATAGGGTCAAAGTACTCTTCAAGAGCTACATTTTGACATATGGCATACTTTATTTGGATACTTCTACTAGAAGTTATGGCAGATTTGATTCAATAAGGTTTGTTCTTATAGCAAGCTGTCTACTTCATTTTGAATCCATCATTTGAAGACTTTAAGGCTCGAAGTACTTTTGAAGCACTCTTGATCATGTATATAGCTGAGACTTACTTCCATTCCTTCATTTCAGCCAATAGGTCTTTAATCTTTCATTCATTCCCAATATGTATAAGTTGAAAGTAGAGTAGTATTATGTTCCATCCATGCTTTTTCCATCTTTGTAAGTTTTTTTTTGTGGGCAAAAACCTTTGGGATGAGATAGATTGTAAGAAGCTAGGAAGAATAGTGGTTTAGTGGAAATAATAGTAATACCATGTCACACTGACATAGGTATGCAAGAAAGGGACATGTTATTTTTCTTATCTTTTGAGACATTAATACATTATTGTGTCTCTCCTCATTACCTTGCTCACAACTTCAATGGCTTCTTACCTCTTTCTCTCTCCATTTCTAGTATTTCTCTCTCCTCATCACTCTTTCTCTCCCTTCTACACTTCTCTCTCTTTTGCAGTCTTCTCTCTCCTCTTTCTCTCTCTCCACTTCACTTCTTGACATTTATGAGCCTTTTCTTTGCATATAACTATAGAAGCATGTGTCACAACAACCACTATATTTTCCTTGGCCCATTTTGCAAATTTATCAACATTGAGATATATCGTTAGTAACTATCCTTACACCAATCATTGAAACATGCAAATATATAGCTAAATTCAAACATCTATCAATGGAAAATGAGATATAAAACTCTTGAAGCTTCTTTTCATGGCATGTCACATGTATTTATTGCATGATTTCTTCTCTTAATTCAACAAGTGAACAGTATTCTCAAAATGAGACTCTTGATCCATGATGGTTGTAAAAGTGAAAAATAAGAGATTTGGCCATTCACTGATTGAATATTGTGTCCACTAAAGTTACAAATTTGGATGGAAAAAACTTGTGTATAATCTTCTAATTGATATTTTAAGTCTTCTAGTCAAATACTTGTGTGACCATCTTAGATTAAGGGTACTCAATATTTTAATTCTTAAATTCATCATCTTTTTTATGTATCAAGTATATATGTATAGTTTTGATTATGTGATGAGGAGATTGACACAAGTCCTTACTAGGGTTTTGTTTTTCCAAGCATCTCTATAGTTGCAACCAAGATGACAATACTGTCTAATGGTGACATTTCCAATACACATTAGAAAGAAGGTTATCACCTTCTTATTTAGATGCAAGTAAGATGGGTGGACTCTTTGCTTACTTAGGCATGGATAAACTTTTGCTAGGAACTACTTTCGATAAAACTAACCCCCCTCGGTTTTTTCTCCTACTTTGTACGTTTTAAAGAAATTTGAATTTTCAAAACTTTAAGTGTAAAGTATACTTTTATTTTCATTACACACACATGACTCCCATTCATTCAATCTCTCTCTCTCTCTCTCATCCTCTTGCAATCAATCTCTTTCTCAATAAGAAATTTTTGTAGAAGAAGGAGAAGAAGATAAGAAGCTAGAGTCACAAAAGTGGGAACACACAAGAATGAGCTATCTACTCAATTTTGCTCACTATATACATATAATTCTATTTTGGTTGGGCACTCTCAATCCTTTACTCTTTTTGTTTTCCACTTATAGCTTTCAAACCCTACTCTTAACTTTCGTTATTACTTGCTTGCAAGATATTAAGATAGATGCAACATCAAATATCCTATTTTTCTTTTACCATCAAATAGTGCACATAGGACTTGTGAGAGTATTTGGTTTTACTTGCAAATGGCAATTTTCATGGGCATAAATTAGTGCTTGGATTTATATAAACATTTTCTACATTCCACATGTTTTACAAATTGATTATAGAGTTTTATGGAAACTTTGAATGGAGATATAATTTTAAGAGATGCTAGAGCCATTAATATCTCAAAAAAGTATTACACTAAAATTTAAGCTCCTGCCTTGGTCTCTTCTTACTATTTTCAACTATCATTCTTCACCTTCTATTTTGGAAACATTTCTATCTTTAAAATACTATATTTTTAATTGCTAATTTGAGTAAATAGGGCTTTCCTTGATGAAAATATGAGATAGAGAGTTAGAGAAGGGAACAAGAGTGGGATGCAAAAAATCACCATACTAATTTGTATTGATAATGGTCTCTATATATACAAGTAGAAAAAGTGGTAGGTGAGATAGTGATCTATACATACAAGTATAAGAGAATGGTAGTTGAGATCCATAATCAATTTAAGTGATAGGTTTGTTAGGTGTGCTATGTGGCCATAACTAATTATTAGTGGATAAGGCAATTGAGCCATTGTGGGCTGCAGGTGAGCATTTGTTCATTGCATACTCCAGGGTGAATATCAGTGCTTGTGCCTTGTTGGGAGCCTTGAGGAGGCCAAGAAGACCACATCAGAGTGTGCATCACTCACTACAATCATCATCATCTTCAGAAGTGTGCTGAAATTCAGGTTTGCAAGCAGTGTGAACTGCGCCTGTTTGCTATCATCATTTGTTGGGCTGCACTTCATCAAATGCTAGTGTCTTTGGTCATCAAATGCTTGGTTATGTCATGTATCAAGTGCTTTGAGGTTGCAAGAAGCAAATGCTTGACTTTGAGCTCTGACATGAGCTGAGATCAGAGTGGGCATATCTGAAAAAAAGGCCAGCACTGCTGTATACACAGCATACATGGTATATGCAACACATTGAAGAGCTTTGGAAGCTCTCTGACAAGCCCAGAAGCACTCTTGGAGCATAGGTATATGCTGGAGGTCATATGTACCTGTTGTGATCCACTGCAAACTGATTTTGGTAACTGAAATACTTAGATGTGGAGCATTTTAAACAGGCTGAAAACTGTCATTTAACATGGAAAGCAAGCATTTGTTCTTTACTGAAGCATAGTGTGACATTTGGTGACATCTATGAGATGTATGTATTGACATATGTATGTTAGAATGTTCATGGGTTGAGAAAAGCATTAAGTGCTACTGAATGTTGAAATTTTTGGAGCTGAAGCAAATGCAATCTCGTCTTTTTGGCTGAATACAAATTGCAGAAGTAATGTATGACTTTGCTCATTAGAGACAGACAATCTATGGTCACTACATAGTCATGCATTAACCTTGTCATACTGGAGCAAATGTATGGTTTGGTTTGAAGACAATTTGAACCAGTTTGAAGCTGGTTATGCTGGTTTTTGGTTGACTGCAACCTGCAAACAAAACAGTTGACACTTGTACTTGCTGATTATGCACTGTTTTGTGCTTCTATGCTCATATCTAGAGTGACATATGTACTTGCAGTCATCTGAGAAGACTTGGGACATATATGACATGTGTGCATGTTGTTTTTGACATCGAAAGTGTTGCTGTTAATCACAGTTTACAGGTTTAGACTGCATGTTTTTGGACCCTGGCAGTGGATTTGCAGGAGTTCAATCTAAAGCAAGTACACGGCATATGTATTGACAATTATTTCTATGAGCTGGACAACTTGATTGTGGACTATTTTGGGTGATACCAGGCTGAAATTTACTGGTTTTTTACTGCAATTAATTGCAGAAAACTGTCATCAACTGTAGTGAACTGAACTTAGTCAGTCGGACTTATTGACTTGCAGGGAGCAGGCATTTGATATACAGTCTGTTGCATCGTGGCTAATGCACATGGGACTGATAATATAAATTCAGAATGAAAAATTTTCTGGTTGGCAGAGGATATTGGGACTTATGCATAGGAGATGAAGCAGCTCCTGAATTGCCTGAAGCAAATGCAATAAATGAACAGAAGAGAGCTCACAGGTTATGGACTGAAAGAGCATGTAAGGTACTGCATTGGTTTTCACTATGTATATCCAATGCTATGGCTATTCAAATCACTGGCTGTGAGTCTCTGAAGGATGCTTGGGATATATTGATGAGAAATTATGGAACCATGACACATGCATGGAAGATCCAGTTGAAACAACAATTCAATAATATGTCTAGAAATGGCAGGAGCATCCAAGTGTATACCACGGAGATCAAGACCATAGCTGATCAGTTAGCTACCATTGGTTCAAGGGAATCAGAAGATGATATGATTGCTATTGCATTGAATGGTTTAGGGAAAGAATATAAAGCATTTGACACTTCCATCTCAGTTAGAGCATATCCCCCTGACTGGGAAGAACTGGTTGCATTGTTGTTGCATGAGGAGGTCAAACTTGGCCTAAATACAGGTTCCAGTGCCTCTCAGAGCAGAGACACTGTGTTATACTCTAGCTAGCGTGGCAGAGGAGGTAGAAGCCGTGGTTCATATCGAGGTCGTGGCGACACTCGTAATGCCTATGGACAGCAGTAGTAGCAGGGAAATTGGCATGGTGCCAATACCCAGCGAGGATCTGGTGGTTTTAGAGGCAGGGGGAGATCATCTCGAGGAAGAGGAGGTGGATTTGGATCTTGGCAGTCTTCTGATCAATCCATCAGGGACAAATATTGCCATTATTGTGGCAGGTATGGGCACATAGCGAAGGAATGTTACAAAAAGCAGAATGACATGAAGGCAAAAGGGAAACAACATGGGCATTATGCATCCTCTAGTGGTGGTCACGATGATCAGGTTGATAGACTCTTTGCCATGGAGCATGTGTCCAAGACTGCGTCAAGGCAGAACAGAGATGACAGGTGGTACATTGACTTTGGTGCATCAAACCACATGACTCCGCATGGAGAGTGGTTTGATGAGATGGTTGCAGGTACACATGGTCATGTATGTACTGGGGATGACACCCAACATGACATAAAGCATAAAGGGATTGTTCCATTGATGATGCCTGATGGCAAGCAGAAAGGTCTGCATGATGTCTTACATGTACTGGCCATAACGAAGAATTTGTTGTCTGTGGGTCAAATGGCAGAATAGAATCTGCAAGTGATGTTTAACAAGGATGGATGCTTCATTGAGGAGTATGGAAATGGCTACAAGCTAATTGCCAAGGGCAGAAGGGATGGTAGGATATTTACTTTGGAAGCGATCATTCCTGAACTTAAAGCAACTATGTTTGCTCATGATGAGAGTGCCATCAGAGATGTAGAGATTTGGCACAAGAGAATTGGACATGTAAATGTACAAAAGCTGAAATCCATGTAGCAGAAGGCAGTCGTACTTGGATTACCAAAATTCAAGTATAATGACTTTGGGCATGTGTATCCTACATGTCAGTTTGGGAAGCAGGCACGATTTTCTTTCATGAGACATGTGCAAAACAGCAATAGGCCTTTGCAGTTGGTGCACTCTGATGTCTGGGGATTGTCGCATAATGCGTCTTTTGGAGATGCACGGTACTATGTTTCATTTATTGATGATTTCAGCAGGTACACTTGGTTGTACGTTTTGAAGCATAAAGATGAGGTGTTTGAAGTCTTTAGAGACTTTAAAAAACATGTTGAAAATGAACTTAGCTGCTACATATCATGCTTGAGATCAGATGGAGGAGGTGAATATGTATCCAAAGAATTTGACAGATATCTTGCCAAGTATGGGATCAAAAGGCAGCTCACATGTAGCTATACACTGCAACAGAACGGTGTTGTAGAACGGAAGAACAGAGTCTTAATGGAGTCAGCAAGAGCTATGCTAAATGAGAAGTGTTTGCCTAATGCCTATTGGGCTGAAGCAGTAATGACTGTAGTTTATGTGCTGAATCGCACTCCTACAGCAGGAATACATGCATACCCCTTATGAGAAACTGTATGGTCATAGACCTGACATCAGGCACTTGAAAGTCTTTGGATGTATTGCGTATGTGCATATACCGGATGAGAAGAGGAAGAAATTGGATCCTAAGGTAGTGAAGAGTGTATTTTTGGGATATGCATAGGAACGGAAAGCATACAAGTGTTATGTATCTTCTACGCATGAGACACTCATCAGCAGAGATGTAGTCTTTGATGAGTTAGCACCATGGTATGGGAATCCGGTTGTGGTGCCTACTGATGGAGCACCTAGTATGAATCATGCTGAAAATACTCCTGCAGAGAGTACTTCTATGAGTGGTCAGACAACAGAAGTATCTTCCGCAATGAGTCCTTGGTCAGGACGCTTACGGAACTGTAATTCTATGTCCACTGACACGGACATGTCAGTGAGGGGGAGAAATGACAAGGGAAAAGGAAAAGAAAAGGTTTTTGAGGATGTGACAGGACCACTTACAGCAGGCTATGAGTCATCGAGCAGTGATAGCTTAAACATCGAACTGGGGATTCCGTCTGTTATCACACTAGGTGCTAGGCAGAGCCGTTATGTGCCACCTCATGAGAGGCAAGCTCAGAGTGAGCCACAGCTGAGGAGATCAGAGAGGATCAGGAGACCTGTTGACAGGTTTACGTACACTGGTTACGCTGGAAAGCACTATGCTTACATGACAAAAGTGATGGAGATCAAAGAACCAGGTACTTATGCTGAAGCAATAAAGGATGAAAATTGGTGCAATGCTATGGATGAAGAGATGAATGCCTTGGCTGAAAATCAGACTTGGGATCTGATGCCACTGCGCCTTATGGGAAAAAGACCATTCGCTGCAAATGGGTCTATAAAATCAAATGTAAGTCTGATGGCAGTGTGGAAAGATACAAAGGCAGGTTGGTTGCTAAAGGATATGCTCAACAATATGGATTGGATTATGATGAAACATTCAGCCCGGTTGCAAAGATGGCAACCATACGTACAATAATTGCCTTGGCTGCTGCAAAATGCTGGAAATTGCAGTAGATGGATGTCAAGAATGCATTCATCAACGGTGATTTAGCAGAGGATGTATATATGGTTCAGCCGGAAGGGTATGAGCACCCTGGTTTTCAGCATTATATGTGCAGGCTGAAAAAGGCACTGTATGGGCTGAAGCAGGCTCTGAGAGCCTGGCATGCTAGGATCAGTAGCAGCTACTTGCAGAGCCTTGGATTTGTTATTGGCAAGGCTAATCACAGCCTATTCACAAAGAAGACTGACAGTGACTTGATAGTGCTGGTCATATATGTTGATGACCTGATAATTACTGGAGATGATGACATGGGAATTCAGCATGCAATGAAGATGTTGAAATCTGAATTTAACATGAAAGATCTAGGAGATCTGAAGTATTTCTTGGGTATTGAAGTTATACTAGCTGAAAATGGTTTATGGCTGATGCAGAAGCACTATGCCATGGAAATGCTTAAGAAGTATGGCATGGCTGAATGCAAACCACTAGATACACCTCTGAATCAGAATGTAAAGCTAGACATGAACACTGGGGCTGAAGTTGAAGATGTGACTATGTACAGGCAGATGGTTGGCAGTCTGATTTACTTAACCATCACTAGGCCTGACTTGAGCTATGTTGTAGGGCTGATAAGCCAGTTTATGCAGAAGCTTAGGAAGCCGCACTTGGATGCAGTTAGACGCATCATGAGGTATGTTAAGTCCATTGTAGACTATGGGCTGTTCTATGTCAGAGATAAGCCCTTAACACTGATTGGATACACAGATGCAGATTGGGTAGGATGCTCATTTGACAAATGGTCTACGAATGGCTATGCTTTTGGCTTTGGTAGCGGCATGATCAGCTGGAGTAGCAAGAAGCAGCCTACGGTTGCTTTATCCAGTACTGAGGCTGAGTGCAGGGGAGCTGCATTGGCAGCATGTGAGATTGCATGGCTGCTCAAGCTTATGGCTGACTTGGATATACAGGTTGATGCTCCAGTGACACTGTTATGCGACAATCTCAGTAGTGTACTCCTGGCCATGAATCCAGTTTACCATGCCAGGAAAAAACACATAGAGGTACACTACCACTTCATTCAAGAGATGGTTCTTGCAGGAAAGATTGATCTCATGCATGTGACGACTGATGAGCAAGTTGCAGATATCTTTACCAAGTCTCTAGGTAAATATAATTTTTGTGGTTTTAGACAGCTACTTGGTGTGCAGATGCTGTCTTGAGCTTGAGGGGGAGTGTTCGAAGTCAAGCTCTCCTGTCTATCCATCTTTATGTATGACCGACATCTGTGACAGCTAGCGTGTAGCTGTTTGCATGTGACTACATTGAATAAGTCGGTTTAGCTAGTCGGTGACCTGACTAGAGTTAGTCAGTGAGTTAGTTAGTCTAGTTACACTTACACTAGGATACTCTTTGTAGTGTGAGTATGACTCTAGTGTTGAATAAATGAAAGAGAAGAAGAAGAACCCGATGGTTCTCTGTTAGCTCTATCCCTATCTCTCTCTCCCCTCTTTCAACAAGTACACGTGTGGACAACACTCCGAACCTCAATGCCCAGGTTCTTAAAAATTGATTCCACATGAAAAGAATGCATTAGGCATGTTTAATTTTTGTGGGGAAGTTATAAATGCATTTATTCATTCAATTTACATAGTTAGTGCATGTCAAATATTTGAAATTGCTCTCACTCCCGTGGACAAGGGTAGTTGCAATCTTCTTGAACGTATAATGCATAACTTGGAAGATGATATCGTGCTAAGAAGGATGGAGCTTATGTCGCATGATGCACTTATGAAGTAAATTCATAGTCGTGGTTCATATAGAGGATAATTTTAGACGCCCATTGAATGATGTCCCAAGAGTCGCAATGCATGGAAAGGAAATTTTGAACTTGCAAATTGCATGCAAGGATGGTTACATTTTAGGTTGGTTAAGTGCTAAAGGACGGGTTAAATCATTAATGGTCTCATGGCATTCGCTCATGCATGGAGTTCTTTTATCGAAGTTTGTATTTAGGAAAGGATGCATTTTCATATTAAAGCTTCAATTCAATACAATAAATGAAGGGTTTATAGGCATACTTTTTGATGTAAGTCAACGTAGGATTTATACGAGTTAGCTCTGAGTTGTCAATCATTATAGTTTAGGCAAGAAAAAGTAACAATCATTGTAGAACTTATAGCTGCATAGAAGGAAAAACTCTATGAATCGCATATTTGCATGGCATTTTATCCCTTGCAATTCTTTACATCTTTTAGGAAAAGTATTTGCATCTCTAAGGAAATATCACCTCTTGTCGCAAGACAATTAGATCAATTAGGTAAATCGCTTGTAATGGTGTAACTCAAATGATGATCACCTCAATGCGCTAGGTAAAGCTAAGCTGCGATAAAATTCTACCTAGTATCGCACTCGAGAAACCGACTTAATATTTCCGACCTCAAAGGTCCTACCCACACTCACGAAATGTTAGGGTTAGTTAAACGCTCATGCAAGAACGATCTAGGGTTCTTACCCTAAGGATAAATTGATCAAATTCTAGACTTTCGTATGAAATTAGGAACCCTAGGGCCAAAGCGTTATCGGCCTAGTAGGGTTATTGGATTGGGTCAAGAGTGTTCCCAAACCCTACATCATGACCAAAGGTATTCTTGACCAAGGGATACCGTGTGATGGGAGAAATAATCCCACAAGTTAGGTGCGACACTTATCTCATGCAACAAGTTGCAACATCGCATGGCTTTGTGTTTAAATCACAAGATAGATTTGCCACTCCTTGGAACAAGGTTGGCAAGTTCTAAGTACAGGTCTAATTTTCTAGAGGATGAGTAGACATCTTGCTACATCACCCTTCTTTGAGGCTGATTTGCCAAGTTAGGGTAATTATGAATTGCCTAGAAAGCAATTGACCAATCAAGTTAGGGTGACGAGGTTGCCCAGGATTTATTGTCTCTAATTCAAGGAAACCTAAGGTGGAGACAATTTGGGTTAACAGGGTGTAAACCCTAACCCAAGGATAAAAGGGTAAACAAGTAATTTAGCTTACGAAACCCTTGGGATCTTGTCAAGTCACAATTGATCCCGGATCGAATGCTGGATGCATTCGGAGAGAAGGATTCACACCTTAGCAGTTGGCTGTACAAACGACCACTGGAATGTTTGTATTTGTACAGTTATGAGCACTGTTTGTACTTCTTTGCTCAAGGAACTAAAGCTGAAAAAATAATTAATGCTTCAGGTTGAAGGCCTGGAAGGAGAGGCAGTATCAGTTACCCTTGACTGTCTGCCTAACCCTATCCAAGGGGGTTGTTAGCCACGCCGGGTACGTGGACCAAACCCACTGTGAGAGGCCTCTCCATGGGTGCTACTTGGAGCAGGAGGATGCTTGGGTGCCAGGGCGGCTCTGGCCGTAAATCCCTTGCCTTCGGACCCTGCACAAGAGGCCGACGTGACTCGAGATTGGATCTCGAGGCCTGCATACTAGTCTATGGGCGAAATCTTGGAATAGCGGTCCTTGAGGATTGCTGGAATTGCCTTCGGGCGGATTATGGAAGAGCCTTCGGCCTGGATTATATGATGTATTCCAAAGACTGATAAATAAGATCAATTGTTGAAAATGAACTTGCTTAACATTGTTTTTCTATGTCAGTGCCTAAGTTACGTGAAGGAACCAGTCAATAATTGGCTAATTAAGGAAGCTATTTTTGCTTGTCAAACTAAATGTGGTAGGTAATTAGACAACTAAAGCAACATGAGGAAAGTGCGGTGGATGTGACCACAGGTCCATCCTATGGAAGGGTAGTCCCGGTTGGCCGGGAACTTTTCTCAATGGAAATTGACAGCAAGGTAACGATGACCTAGAATCTAGAAAGCTAGAGTCCCGATTTATGCTGTTTTAGGGGAACGGAATGGGACTATGCCTTATGGGTAGAGAGGTCGAGCTTTGCATCCCTCTCGCTTCCCATTCTCCTTGAACCAAGTGCAGTATAAATTCGCTTCGACCCTGATGTTTCTGCGTAAAGTAGTTTATCTGGGGCTTGACGCTAGTTACCTCCGAGGAACTTGACCATTAGGGAAACCCCGATTCAGGTCGATCCTAAGTGGGAACGACCGAAATGCTTCCGCTTCGTGGCAGACTCGGGAAGACCTAGATTGCAAACCCCGTGACATTTCGTGGGAGTGCCAGGCGGCACTTTCTAGACTCTCTTCTTGATGGGCTGCTAAGACATGTCCTATAAGTGGACATGCGAACACGTTACAATACTATTTTCCAATAAAAAATAGGTAGAGTACAAGTTGTGGAAGTCAAGGGATTGCCACTTGTGATACATACAAATCCACAACCTAAGAGAAGTTGCAATTAAAAATCTAAATGCTAGGGAACTGTTGGACTAGTGTTGGTTGAATGAGTATATGGAAAAGTTTAAGGGAGAAATAAATTATGAGAATTGCATGGAATTTCTCATAACCTAAGATCCCAACAAGTATCGTGGTTCAATCACAGTAAAAGCGACAACAATCGACAAAAATAGATGGAAGTCCTTCTTAATCTAAAAGTGGTACACAAAGCCTTGGGCCTACTAGATGAGTAAGAGAAGTGACCAAAGAGCCTATGCAATGTTAGGGATGGATAAATAGAAGGTTTTCACTATTGATAGCATCAAGCTTGAAAGACATCTAGAACCCTTAGTTAAACAAAACATTTGGTATCAAACTACACCTCACATGAAGCAAGTCATGCGTGAGGGAGGCAAGATTCCAAAGGTTCGAAATTGTGATTAGGAGAAAGGCAAGGAGGTGGCAAGATCATTTGGACCTCTTCTAACCTTGAAGAGTTGATGAGGGAAATTTTTGGATGCTAAAAATGATGATAATAATGAGGAAAGTGCAGCAAGAAAATCGAAAAGTGAGTAATGCTGATTTTCAAGCTGTGTTTGTGTAGATGACCTAGTTGCTAACTGCAATGAATGAAGAACAACACAAAAAGAGTAAAGGGAGGAGAAAAAAGAAGGTGCAGTATGAGACTAAGGATCCTGAGTCCGAATATGGAAAATACAAACATGTGCCACTAGAGAAGTATAAGATAGAGAGAGATGCATTGGTCCTTGAGAGATTGTTCAATCTTATGCAGCAATACATGAACATCTTGAAAGTACCCCCATGGCGATGAGGTGAAGTGGCATCCTAGCATCTAGGTAATCAATTCTATGATTGGTGGTTAGCAAAGGAGAAAGGATTGTTAAAGGAAGGAAAGTCCCTTGTGATGAATTGTGGACTAAACTTAGAAATTTCTTTATTTCTAAGAATGAGAAATTCAAAGTTAGAGATGAATGGTGTGCCTTAAAACAACAAATTGGAAAGTTGAGGGAATTCATAGAGTGAAGTATTGGTCACTTACACTATAGCTTCAAGACATGGATTCAATGACGAAGTTGTGAAGAAGAAGGTGAACTACCCAGGTAAGCACTCAAGCATAATTTGGATATGAGAGTTCCATAATAGAAGTATAGCACGACAAGGGAAGAGCATGTGCAAAGGCTTAGGAAAATGGGACTCTCCATAGAAGAACTAAGAATGATTGGGATGCTCACCACCACTGAAGAACCTAACAAAAATCATAGAAAAACCACCATCATTGCACCTTGCACTTGAAATAGATTGGGAATGGAAAGAACACAAGCAATCATTGTTCGCACAACCAAAAACCACCTACAACATTTTCCCCTCGCATCTGAGTGTTGCACTCATCTCATTGACCGCTACGTGTGGCATGCAATTGCACTTGATGATAGAAACTGAAAAAACATCCACTTCTCCAGAAAATATTACCAAAGCCATGGGTGGAAAAAAGTTGAAGAAAAATCACTACTACTTCTCAATTAGTACTAGATATACCCTTCCCACAGAGAGGGGGAGTACATATCAATCACTTGAGATAGGGAACTCACCACGTGGGAACAATGTGAAGCTTAGGAATCACTTGGCAAATTTCATTTAACTTCCCATGTGGGCTCAAAAAGGTGCTACCATTAATAGCTATACAAAAAGTAATTTAGGTATTGTTTAAGACTAGGGAAGAAATGGCTAGAGCAAAACATTTAGAACCTTGGATTGTGATAGTCAATATTAACACACTATTGGCATGACAAGATATTGAAGGTGCCAATGATTGTGAAGGGTTATGAATCTCAGCATGTGTGGAGAAGGAATACCTTGGGTGACAATATAGAAGCATAGGTGGTTTTCTACAACTCACTGCCTTTCAAACAAGGAAACCCAACTTACATGGAATGGACTATGACTCTACAAAGCATGGCAGGTATGATTTCCCTTTGATATTCAATGGCAATGCAAAAAACCAAGAGATAGCCTCACATTTTGAGAGAAGGACTTGATTTCCCTTTGATATTCAATGGCAATGCAAAAAACCAAGAGATAGCCTCACATTTTGAGAGAAGGACTTGATTTCCTCCTTTAAAATGGTTCATGGAAGATTTCTCATCCTATCCAGACCTCGCTTTCATTACATTATGTGATAATTTAAGGTTGCTTCTCCAACTACCAAAAGAAGGTGGTAGAAGAGAAGAGTCTCCACTCATTATCCTTCGATGTGAATGCAAGATTAGATAGGTATGCTATGGTAAGATTGTTTCTTTGTGCTACACTACTATTGACATACTAATTTGAACTACCAGAATACACAAATATTAGCTAGTTCACTAGTTGTAGCAATCCTTGTCTTCCATCAACACCCCTGGCAACAAGGTCCACATTAAGAGCCTATATGATGAGTAGAGCATGCTTAGAAAGATTTTTGTGGCCACTACTCCAACCACTATTGAGGAATTAGAGAGAACCACAATGAAGTCGTCATCATTTATTTGTACACTATGTTGCATCACCCAAAAAAAAGAAGAAAAAATTTAAAAAAAAAAGAAAAAGAAAGAGAATGAGAGCCCACCACAATCACAACACCTAGGGGGCCTTCACCCTTAGCTATTTTCCCACTTCACAAACTTAGGACATGTAATGTAGGAAATATGGCCATAAGTCTTTGTATGAGAGCTAGAAGAGAATCACTAAGTTGGAGGCTTTAGGGGTTATTATAAAAGGTGACAAGGTGCTAATGTAAATATATTTTGCTCATTTGACAAATTGCCAAGAAGTGATTTTGCATTAGCATTAGTTGTCTTCTTCCATGCACTTTGCAGTAGCCATGGATTCATGGAGCTCTAGATTAATGGAATTTTATCATTTCTTGTTCCATTTTCATGCTTTCTAGGAATTAAATGTTAGTCTAATTCAATTAGAGCTGGAATTTTTTTCATTGGTATCAGAGCTTTAGGTTAGATTATGTTTATTGTCATTTTCAACCATGGATTTAGTTGCAAGAATAGGACATAGGACTATGGTTAGATTCTAGTCTCACAAGGCTTGGTTACTTCCTAACCATGACTAAAAACAGAACCTCTACAACAAACCAGGACTATTTTGGAAGAAGATGGACAAGAACTTGGCAAAATGGTGGCCTCCTTACCATTGTAGGAGCTCATCATGATCAACTTTCCAAGCAAGTTTGGTGGTGATTGGCAAAAATAAGGTTTTCAAACTTTGGAGGAGACTAAAAGTCCTACTTGGAAGTAGGGTTTCTTATTTATCAAAGCTTCATTGTGAGCTTTCATGGTGGATCTACCCTGATTTCTTCCTCTTATGCTTCTATGGCATGAAAGCTTTCTTTCACTTGATGCTTCTAGCTATTTGAAGCTTTGCCACCATTCTTTGATGGAGAATATTCATGGAAGATGCCAATGAATTCAACACAATTTGGTATGGAATAAATTAGGCTTCAACTCTATTATTCTCTCAATACCTTTTCCCTTTCCATCAATTGGTCACATAAGCATATTCTTGACACAAAAATCTAGAGATTGAACACCATTTCTACAAGTTTTCCTTTAGACAAAGCATGTTGGGATCAATGAAGACAATTTGTGCTTGTGTGTTTGCTTTAGCCTACTTTTAAGGCAACATCATCAAGCATGGATTTAGGTAGCAAATGGCACTTGCATGACTAGCAATTCAACATGACTTCTGGAAGGTATTCATTGTTGATTTGGTGACTGGAAGAGTTGCTATTATGAGGACTCTAATATGTAGAGTGAAGTAGAATGTCATTATCATCAACAACAATGGCTTAGGGATTTGACATAAAGAATAAGGAGACCACAATTGAGACTTATAGTGCTGCTTTACTAGTAATGCTTGAAGGATACTTCCAGTTCTCAACCACAAAAAAAGTTGCACAACTTGTGAAAGAGCTTTGGTGGCAACTTGCCAATCTGCTTCAATGCAAACTAGAATAGCAATATTTGGATACTCACATGGAAGGAAAAGGTATATCCATGCATCACTAAGTTTGGTAGAACCTTGAACAGGTAGTTGTGTATTGTGCTGATCTAAACACTGGAGGGGAAACAATAGATGAAGAACATGTGAAGGCTCTAAATTGCAAAGGTGACATTGGTCTTAGATGATTTTGTTGACAACAAAGAAAAGACTATTGTTTCCATCAAGGTGTTAAAGAAGATCGGTGCATATGATGATGTTCAAAAGCCCAAACCAAAGCCTATTATTCCATCCTTGCTAGTCCCTCTATGAGAGAGTTTGAAGGGTTTGATTGCTTAGGCTATGGATTTGAGTATACAGGCCAAGGTACACATTGTTAAGTACCAGTGTATGCTTATGATTCCTAATTCAAAGTTAGGAGGCTAGATCGATGAATTATCTATTTTTGATACCTATGCTTGTGTTTAGGCTTGTATTTGCAATATTCCAACTCTTTTGATCCTACTCTAACTCATCAATATACAAGATTTTTTTGAGAGACTATATGTTGACAAATCAGCCACTCTAATAACTTTTTTTAAACCAATGTTTCCCTATGAAAAGGAACAAGAGCTACCACAGTAGGAAGGGGTGCAAGATGATCTCTTTAAGATGGTAAGGTGTGTTTTGCTTTCCTTGCATAAGGATTTTGTGCCATGCCATCCAAACGTGTTGGTGTCAATTTTCATCTATTGGACTCATAGTATCAAGAATGGGCATTTGAAGAGCTCTTCTATTAGTGCCTCAACCTACTGATCATCAAGAAGGCTATAGTGCATTCCTTCATTGGGTCATCCTTAAACGTTGCTTTTAAAGCTTTCACTCCATTGTTCATTGACATAGCAACTCTTTGCTTACCTCTATTGGATTGTTTATTGCATTGTAGTCCCTTCTATAAGTGCCATACTAGGAAGTGTAGAATAATGAGCATAAAGCAAATGGTATGGCCATTAGCATCTTGAAAGAAGGCTAACATGAAATACATTGTAAACTTTCAGGTGTTCCTGAAGTTGTAGCTTATAAGCATTGAGTCCCAGACATTTGAGAATATTGTATAGCTCACAATATCTAGGGCTTAGCTTCTTGAATTCCACAAAAAAATAAAGAGCTCTTCTAAGGTCACATATGAATGAAAACCATGCCTCCCTCCTTAAAGATTTGTTCGTCTTTGTTGAGATGGCAAGCTCAACACGTGCCGACATTGATGATGGACCGCCTGGCTAGTGGGTCCGCACATCTACACTTAGCACGTTGGTGGTCATTATGATACTCACATGGCCACTGACTTATCACTTATTATATTTAGTTTGTTACACCTACCTACAGCTAGAAAAGACATAGCCCCAGTCGATTAGTGTAGTCAGTTATGCATTGTTTGACTTAGTAGGCAACTTTCCTTTATGTTGTATCTTATCTATACTTTGTGTACATTGTATAGTGTGTGGAAAAAGAAGAAGAAACTAGCAAGAAAAAGTTTTGGCCTCCATCTCTCTTCTTGTGTTCTTGAGTGAGCTTCCTCTTGTGTATACAGTGTGTGTTTAGCGCAACAGCTCAAGCAAAGTCCCCCACCACACGATTCTTAACAGTCTTCCTAGATTAGCGTATGCTTTCTATCGATCCTTGGTAGCTTGGATATCTTGTCTAATAGCCTTAACTTGCTCATCCATTTTATCCAACATATTCTTGGATGCTTCTACCTTTAGATAGGGTTTGAGAAGTCTGGTGAGGTTAGGTACTCTTGTCAAGAACATGATCAAGATTGGGTAGATAAGAGTTTAGAAGGCTAACATGAAATACATTGTAAACTTTCAGGTGTTCCTGAAGTAGTAGCTTATAATAAGCATTGAGTTCCAAAATTTTAAGAATCTTGTATATCTCACAATATCTAGGGCTTAGCTTCTTGAATTGCACCAAAGATAAAGAGCCCGATAGCCTTAACTTGCTCATCCATTTCGTCCAACATCTTCTTGGATGCTTCTATCTTTATATAGGGTTTGAGAAGTCTAGTGGGGCTAGGTACTCTTGTTCATACAAAGCTTGGAATGGGGTCATCTGGATGCTTTGATGATTGGATGCATTGTAAAAAAACTCCACCAAAGTAAGGTATTGTATCCATCAATTAGGCTCCCTACAATAGCAGTAAGCTCTAAGTATATCTTCAATCACTTGATTGACTTTTTTTGTAAAGAAGCATTCAACCATGAAAGGAAATCTAACTAAAACTGTAATTGATATGAAAACAACAAGAAAATAACAAAGAACCATAGCACCAAGACATCTTGCCATGTATTAATCTTGATGGTTCCAAGATACATGACAGCCATGGCTGATGCTTCAACTAGCAAGAAGGAAGCTAACTTCAAGAAAGTAGACAACCAAATTTAGTGAATAAGCCAAAAGATGTCTTCCCTTGGCCTCTTTCCTTCTTTATTCTAACCCCCATTTCCAAAGTTAAGGGCTATTCACATAGGCAAAGGCTGAATTTACAAGGGCTGGAATTTACATGCTATAGAACTAACATGATTCCAAGGTGCAAAAGATATCAAGGTATTTTCCTTCATGACAAACCATCCCGTCCTAAGATGGTTTGGCCCTCAAAACCAAGGAGAAATGGACCAAATCCAAGTGGAAGATGATAGTAATCATGCCTATATAGCTCCGATATGATATAAAAACACTTTCCATGTGAGAGAGACCTTTATGTATGTCAAACTGTGAGTAAATTGGTTGCTGTCCAAACAGGGCTGATTTGCAAAACTGTCATAACTTTTGATAGAGTGGTCCAAATGATACGTGTGAGGTGTAGAAATGAAGTATACACTCCCAAGTATCATCCCATAACATAAATCAATTTTTGATAAAGTCAGGACAGTTTTATTCATGACAAAAATTTCTCACAGCAAGTTGTCCCTACACAATCCCTGCACAATCTGTCATGTATCATCCTGTAATAACCAAGGAAAATCATTTACATAAGTGGATGATCACCAAGAAGATTCCTCTATAGGTAGACTCTTCCACTTAATGAGGTACTCAGTAAGAGTACGATTTTTGAGAACTTTTTCTCTCTTCCCAATAATGCTTTCAGGTTCATATATGACAAGTCCTGCCTCATCTAAAGGTGGCAACTCTTCCAATACCTTCACATCAGGTCCAACATACTTCTTAAGCTGTGAAACATGGAATACATCATGTATTCTAGTGGAAGAAGGTAGTTGTAGCTTATAAGCAAGCTCTCCAACTTTGTCCAAAACCAAATACGGTCCATAGAATCTATGAGCAAGCTTATTGTTTCCACCCTTTAATGAAGCATAATGGGGCTTGGGAACTTTGAGAAACACCCAATCTCCAACTTTGAAATCCAAATGCCTTCTCTTATTGGCATAAACTTTCATTACTTCTTGTGCTTTCTTTATGCTGTCCTTGCATTGCCTCATGAGCATCTCCATTCTTTCCAATTCTTCCTTTGCTTGGGGATTGATATCTTCATGAAACAAAGCTGATGGGATTTGAACTTTATATCCATAAAATGCTTCAAATGGGGACATACCTATGCTCAAATGGTGTGTTGTTGTAGCAAAATTTAGCAAGGTGGATCCAATGATCCCATGAAGCTTGTGTGTCATGGCAATAATGTCTAAGGTAAACTTCCACCCAATAATTGACTCTTTCCATTTCCCCATCGGTTTGGGGGTGATAGGCTGTACTAGGAGTGAGGGAAGTACCCATAGAAGAGAAAAGACTTCTCCAAAAGTTGCCCATGAACTTGGTATCTCTATTCAATGATACTATTCTCATTGGCATACCATGCAATTTGAACACACTTTCCATGAACTGCTCAGCCACTTGCTTGGCTGAATATTGTACCTTGGTTGGAATAAAGTGGGCTGATTTAGTCAATCGATCAACAACCACATATATACTATTCCATCCATGAATAGTGGTAGGTAGTCCCCTTATAAAATCCATGGAAATGTCGGTCCATTTACCCGTAGGGATGGGTAAAGGCTGAAGTAAGCCGGCTGATAATAAGGTAGAGTCCTTATTTTGTTGGCACTCTAAGCACTTGGATACATGCTCCTTGACGTCTTTCCATAAACCCTTCCAGTAGAATCTTTGATGAACTTTATCAAAAGTCTTGAAAGACCCAAATGACTAGCCATTGGCGATGAATGCATCTCATGGAGGACTTTTAGCTTGAATTTACTGTTAGGAACCAAGTACACTTTACCCTTAAACCATAAGAGCCCATTATGCACTTTGAAATTCGGAAATTTTTCATCACACCCTTGCTGTAATTTCTTTAAAATCTAGGCAGCATGCTCATCAAGCACATATTCTTCTTGGATGTCGTCTGTCCAATCCTTATAAATTGTAGACACGGTAGATAAACTGCATGTCCACATTCTAGAGAGCGCATCAGCCACAATATTATCCTTTCTAGCCATATATGCTATCTCGAAATCATATGATTACAAAGTGGCCAGCCATCTCTTTTGCTTGGGAGAAAGGTTGGGCTGCGAGAGAAAATACTTCAGCACTGTATGATCGCTTTTGACTTTGAAATGCATCCCATAAAGGTAATGATGCTATTTCTTGATCACATGTAAAATAGCAAATTTTCTGCTCTCAAATGCAATGACACCTTGCTCTTGGACCAAAATAGCCCCTAAACCTCTACCACTAGCATCCGCATAGATGGTAAAATTTTTAGAAAAATCAGGGCAAACTAGTATAGGTGCTGAAATAAGCAATTGCTTCAGCTCATTAAAGCTCTTGTCAGCGATTTCGTCCCAAAAGAAGGCCTCTTTTTTCAATCGATTGGTAAGAGGGGTTGCAACATGAGCATAATTCTTCATAAACTGACGGTAGAAGGAAGATAACCCAAGAAAGCCTCTCAGAGAAGTGACATTAGTTGGAGTAGGCCATTCTTTGATGCATTGCACCTTCTTAGGATCCACTTTGATTCCATCTTCTCCCACTATGTGGCCTAGGTATTCAACGTCCTTTGTCATGAATGAGCACTTAGTTGCCTTAGCAAATAGTTTGTGCTTCCTCAATATGTCAAAGACCTCTTTTACATGCTGCAAATGGTCCTCTTTGTTCTTGCTATAGATCAACATTGGATAAACCAAAAGGCATAACCATAAATTGATAAAGGCCTCTTTCTGTCCTAAAGGCTATTTTAAACTCATCCCCTTCCTTCATGCGTATTTGATGATACCCCGATCGCAAGTTAATCTTGGAGAATACCTTAGCATCCTTCCATTCATCCAAGAGATCATCTATTCTAGGTATTGGATACCTATTCTTGATAGTGACCTTGTTAAGATCGCGGTAGTCGATACACATGTGAAAAGAGCCATCTTTCTTCTTTACAAGAAGGACCGGAGAGGCAAAAGGCGATTGGCTTGCCTTGATGAGACCCATTTCTAATAGCTCTTTCACTTGGCTCTCTACCTCTTCCCTTTCCACTTTGGAGAGGCGATATGGTGGTTTGTTAATGGGCTTGGTGTTGGGCAGCAAGTCTATAGGATGATCCACTTCTCTTTTAGGAGGAAGAGAAGTAGGTGGCTGAAAAATATCATCATAATCCTTAACCAACTTGCAAAGACATGGATCCATGTCATTGGTAGAAGAAGAGGGCTGATTCCCATCAACCTTGGAAAGAAGAATAGTGAACATACATGCCTTTGCATTGATCTCCTTTTTGATCTTCTTAGAGCTGATCACCTCCATTTTCTCTTCAACACCATGAAGAGTTACTTGCTGTCCATCTAGCCTGACAGAAGCCCACCACCGGCACAGCCCCAGTCATCTGATCACCCAAATTCACCACACCTCATACAAATAGAATAGGCCCTATGTTGTATAAGCTGCTTGCCAAATGCCATTTTGTCATAACTTTTTGTCCTTAAGTGGTTAAAGGGGCAAGCTCCCCTTACCTACTACTAATATATGTCAGGTCTTTAACAAGCACTGATGATATGCATCGTAGTTAGCACCATAGGATTTTGATAAAGTAATATCTTTTTGTGTTGCATCTGTCATTATAATTGATGCATGTGACTTTCATATACTCTCACGAAGTGTCAAGTGGATGTAGGACGACACACGTGAAATGAAGGTTGCCACTTAAATGGAAATTAACATAGAACTAATAGGGAATGCTGAATTAACAAGAAATGCTGGAAACCATAGCTTGCCATTTCTTAATTCAAGATGTCTTACAATCAAGAATTACAAGAGATGTTGAAGCCATGGAAGCTTGAGAATCAATTGATGAAGGCTGCTGCAAGGAACTCACCCCTTACAATGGTAGGGAAGGAAATACCTTCAAGCTCCAAGAAGTGGAGATGTGTAAAATGATTCAAAGATGATTTACACCCTCTTGCCTTTTATACTCCAGTCCAAAAATAGACTAATTTCCTAATTAAAGCAACATGAAAATTGCTTTATTACAATCTATCCCTGCCCAAAAGTTTTGTCCTCAAAAATTTGAAGAGTGAAAGGATATATGAATGATAAGTATGAAGAAATGAGAGGCCAATGCTGAATATCCTTGTTAAAGTCCATTGAAGAAGATAATCTTCCATTGAGAAGAATCTCCAAAGTAATCTCAAAACAGTGGGCATCTGGAATGCTGTCTTGAATAGGGTAGTGATGGTAAATGACCCATAACTTTGGATAGAAATGTCATATTGTTGCATATGACATATAGAAATGAAGTATACTTCATAAGATATCCATCCATATCATCAAAATCCAATTTTGATGTTGATAGATCAATTATTTTCATGATAGAAAATGAATACAGCAAGATGTCCACTATACAATGAACTAACCATCTTCTTGAAGAAGCCATGGAAACTGATGATTCTTCCATAGGCAATCCCTTCCACTTGACAAGGTATTCCATAACAATACGGTTCCTTAGAACCTTCTCTCTCTTGCCAACAATTCTTTCAGGCTTATAGATGATTAAACCATCTTCATCAAGAGGAGGTAATTCTTCAAGAACTTGTATGTTAGGCCCAATGTATTTCTTGAGTTGAGACACATGAAAAACATTGTGAATGCATGTGGTGGGAGGTAGATCAAGTTGGTAAGCAAGATCCCCAACTTTCTTTATGATTTGATATGGACCATAATAGCAATGAGGAAGCTTATTATGTCCACGCTTGAGAGAAGCATAACGAGACTTAGGTACTTTCAAAAATACCCATTCTCCTTCTTCAAAATCCACATGCCTTCTTTTATCATCCGCATATGATTTCATTGTCTCTTGTGCCTTGTTGATATTTTCTTTGCACTGCTTCATTAAGGCTTCCATCTTTTCTAACTCTCCTCAAGCAAGAGGATTCACTTCATCATGAAACAATGTTGAAGGTACTTGGACTTTATATCCATATAATGCCTCAAATGGTGACATACCAATACTCATGTGATGAGTATTATTGTAATAGAACTCCACCAGATGAATCCAATGATCCCATGCATTCTGTGTATCATGACAAAAGTGTCTGAGGTAGATTTCTAACCATTTATTTACCCTTTCAGTTTGGCCATTTGTTTGTGGATGATAGGCAGTACTTGGAGTGAGTTTTGTACCCATGGAAGTAAAAAGACTTTTCCAAAAATTCCCCATGAACTTGGAATCCCTATCAGAAACAATCTTCATAGGTAATCCATGAAGTCTGAAAATCTCTTCCATGAATTGATCCGCCACCTGTTTGGCTGAATATTGGACTTTGGTAGGTATGAAGTGGGCTGATTTCGTAAGACGATCAACCACAACAAAAATGCTATTCTAGGCCTGCTTAGTGGTAGGAAGTCTTGTAATAAAATCCATGCTGATATCAGTCCATTTACCATGTGGAATAGGCAAAGGCTGAAGTAGACCACTAGGCAATAGATTTGAATCGTTATTATGTTGGCATGGTAAGCACTGCATCACATATTCCTTGACATCTTTCCAAAGTCCCTTCCAATAGAAACATTTATGGATCTTGTCAAAGGTTTTAAACAATCCAATATGTCCTGCCAAAGGAGAAGAATACATCTCCTGTAAGATTCGGGATCTAAATGATGACTGAGGGGTCAAACATACTCTCCCTTTAAACCAAAGAAGTCCATTTTGCCATTTGAAATTGGAAAATTTAGATCCATCATTTGGTTGTAATTTCTTCATAATATTGGCAGTGTGCTCATCTAAAAGATATTCTTCTTAAATGTCCTGGATCAATCCTTATGTAGGGTAGAAATGCTAGAAACAGAACATGCCCACATCCTGGATAAAGCGTCACCCACTACATTATCCTTGCCTGCCATATAAGAAATCTCGAAATCATATCCATGAAGTGTAGCTAACCATCGTCTTTGTTTGGGAGAAATATTTGGTTTAGAGAGGAAATATTTTAGCACACGATGGTCACTCTTCACCTTAAAATGGCTGCCATAAATGTAGTGATCCCACTTCATGATTGCATGAAGAATGGCTAACATTTCCTGCTCATAGACATGGAGCTCTCCTTTATCATCCAACTTCCTGCTTTCATAAGCAATAACACCATGGTCTTGGCATAAAACAACCCCAATACCTCTGCCACTAGCATCAGCAAATATAGTGAACTCATTGGAAAAGTCTGGACACACTAAAATAGGTGCTAAAATAGTAGAATTTTCAGCTCATTGAAACTCTTAGTGGCTGTAGCATCCCAAAAGAAAAACTTCTTTTTTTAATCTATCAGTAAGAGGACCTGCTACATGGGCATAATTCTTGATGAATCTTCTATAGAAAGAAGATAGTCCAAGAAATCATAGTAGTGAAGTAGAATTTTGTGGTATGGGCCAATCCTTGATGCACTGAACCTTCTTTGGATCAACCATAATTTCTTTCTCACCAACTATATGACCCAAGTATTCTACTTCATTAGCCATAAAAGTACACTTGCTTTCCTTTGCAAAAATCTTGTGTCTTCTCAAGGGAAGAAGGACTTCTTTGACATGCTTCAGATTTTCATTTTGACTCTTGCTATAGATGAGAATGTCGTCAAAGAATACTACGACTGATTTATACAAAAATGGCTGCAAAATCTTGTTCATAAGAGCTTGGAAAGTTGCAGGTGCATTTGAAAGTCCAAATGGCATAACTAAAAAGTGGTAGAGACCTCTTTCTGTTCTAAAAGCTGTCTTGTACTCATCCCCTGCTTTCATCCTGATTTAGTGATATCCTGCCCTTAAGTCAATCTTTGTGAAAATTCTTGCAGCTTTGAGTTTATCCAACAAATCATCAATGCGGGGGATTGGGCATCTGTTCTTTATGGTGCTCTTTTTTAAGTCTCTATAGTCAATACACATCCTGAATGACCCATCTTTCTTTTTGACAACTAGTACGGGAGAAGCAAAAGGTGACTAACTAGGCTGAATAAACCCCATTTCCAACAAGTCTTTAACATGTTTCTCTACTTCTTCTCTCTCATACTTGGATAATATGTAAGGAGGTTTGTTGATGGGTTTAGTGTCCTACATTAAATCAATAGGGTGATCCACTTCACGCTGAGGAGGTAATGATGTAGGTGGCTAAAATATCCTTAAACTCTTCCAAGAGTTTACATAGACATGGATCTTGCTCCTTAGGTGAAGTAGATTACTGATTTTCATTTGCCTTTGATAGAAGAAGTGTAAAAATGCAAGACATAGCATTAATTTTCTTCTTCATCTTCTTCTTACTGATTATTTCCACTTGCTTTCTCTCCATGCCATTTAGTTTTACTTGCTACCCATTCCAAGTAAACTCTATGAACATCTAATTTAGATCCAAAGAAAATTTTCCAAGCTGTTTAAGCCAATCACAGCCAATGATGATGCCAATGGGATCCATTTCTAGGACAATCAAGTCCGTCATAATAGTGCAAGTCTGTGATAATTCAATAGGAGTCTATCGGCATATAGACATTGTCTGTCAATACACGTCCAATAAATCATTGTTATGATATCGTTCGTATGGATTTTCCGCCAATGAAATCTACCGAAATGCTTTGAACCGTTTCACAGTCCTTTTTATGCACAACAATGTGTTGAACCACTTCGATAAGCCGAATATCTCTTTACTCAACTCTTGAGCACTATTAGCTACTTATACCTTTAGTGGAGCTTCTATCTCTTGAGGTAATAACTTCAACTCATATAATGATTTGGCATTGACAAAACTGTGTGTGTTGCCCATATCAATGAGAATATGGGCAACCTTTGAATTTATAGTGCCCTTAAGCCGAAGTGTACTTTCACCTTTACAACCCAACCATGCATCTTGAGATATGGAACATAACATAGGTTGACAAGTAACCATAGAAGGATCATCAATCTTTGATCCACCAGGATCAAATGGACCACCTGGATCATAAGAAAAATTACTAACCGACTCTAATTCCTCCTGTGTGTCCTGATCATCATGCTCATGCATCTCATCACAAGTAGGAACTGCCTCTACTTGCAAAAGATGTCCTTCTTGTGTCTCCTCTTCATCAGAGGCTTCAATATTCAACATATTAGACTTTGCTATATATCATTGCACTTCTGCTTGTGCTCAGGAGACCATTTCTCCCCACATTTGTAACATAAACCCTTGGATTTATCATTAGGAAGTACCTTGTTACTATTATTATTGGGATTTTTCCTATTTGCACCTTCAACCCTTTTGAAATCTCCTTTTGGATCAGCATTATATTTGAAAATATTGCCATGTCTTGAAGCATATGCTGTAGGATAGGTTAGCACCTTGCTGGAATTATTTTGAAACCTGTTTTCAGCTCTAAATCCTTCTTGTTGTTGGCTAAACTGCTGTCCAAATCTCATAGGCTGATTGGATTGATAATTCATTCCTATTTTGGGCTGAAATGAAGTCAAATCTCTTCTATAATTTTGGTTGTACCTCACAACATATTGAATGGCTGCATGAACATTTGTAGGCTTGGCTGCCCCTACTTTACCTGAAAGGTTTGGATCAAGACAAAAAATGTATTTGTTCAATTTGGCTATATCGAAAATGCCTTCCACATACATAGAGAGGTTTAAAAATTGACTGGAATACTCCCTCACGGTAGAACCCCTTTGCCTAAGATCATACCATTTCCTTTCAAGCCTTTCCTTCTCCATTGGTGACACAAACACTTGAGTCATGTGGCCGATTTGAAGTCCTCCCAAGATTGAAAATTCTCTCCAATCTTTCTCATATATCTCCATCACGTATGTGCATAACCCTCTAGGTGTAGGGCTGCATAACAAATCTTTGCTTGATCATTACGTGGGTAGAGAGTGAAATACATTTTCAATTTGTTGAGCCATTCTTCAAGTTCGGTCGGTGAAGGGTTATCTCCTTTAAAATTGGATATATTGATATTGTCCTTGTATTCCTTGTCATAATGATAGTGCTACCATTATGGTTGGTATATCCAAAAGATTGTTGTCTATTAAAATGATCACTCATTGCTTGCTGTCCATGATTATGTGTAGATGAATGTTGTCCATTTCTATTATTTCCAAAAGAATGACGACCAAACAATGAGTTTCCATGAGAATGTTGGTTATGAGTGGATATCCCATGTGGCAACCTATCTTCTTGATCTTCAGCATGCTGGAAACTATCTCCTTTCCTTGCTTTATCTTGTGTATACTGCCCTTGATCATCTCTTGCATAATGATCTTGAGTATGTTGAGAATCAAAATCTTTGTAAAAGGGATGACATCCATGTACAAACTCATTTCTATCATCATGCAGGGAATAATCTTGCTATCCTTTATCTCTTGAACTAGTAAAGTTGGGCCTGTTCCTATTCCATGAATTGGTATGAGACTGAATTGTTTCATTCACCTTAGAAGGTCCTCCATGTTCAAAAGTGGATGGTATATTCTGTTGGGCTATTGTGAACCTCACATTGCCATGAAAAATAGGTATATCTTTAGCATGGGAAGGTGGATTGCTTTGCAATTTGTTACCCAAGTTGCTGAATATTGTGACTAATTGTTCAAATTTGGCATCCATTCTATGGTTTTGTTGCTCCATATGAGTGATCATCTTACCCAATTTGTCATCCATTAAATGTGTGAGTTGGATTAGACCTTCATTCATGTTGCCAATTTTCTTTGATAACTATTGGAAGTTATTGGAATCCTGGGTAACATTTGCTTCAGTTATGTGCTCATTGTCATAAGGAACCCTTGGCCAATGGGCCTCTTCATTTGTTGTACTATTGCCCATAAATTCTTGTCCTTGATATGTGGCTCCAATGGTAGGATTAGCTTCAGCATAATCTTATAATCCTTTATTAATGGGCTCCAATACCTGATCTTTCTTCTTGTTCCTTGCCATCATGCAAACTGTGACAATTCAGGACTGCTTGATAAAGAATAGTCAATATCCAAAGCTACTCTCCTCCAATCTAAGTGCTTGATAGCTCCACATGAAGCTAATACCACATAGATATATCAGATTTACTGAAATAACAACTTTGGAAGAGGTATGTGGTTGCTTTGGATCAAAACAGTGTACCCTATCAACCAATCCCAATGTTGTCTACAGTGACCATGTGTCACTAAAATGGCCAAAACTTTTGATCTGTTGGTCCAAATGAAGTTTTCTATAGCTAGGGTCAAAGCTAACTTTGTCCTCTACACATTGAGTATAAGAAAAAATATTTCAAAGTGAAATATCCCCTTTCTGTAATTGATTCTTTATGACTATCTAGGATTAGACAGTAACCTATAATAGCCTATAAATTCATTGTTTGGACCCTGTTTCAAACCCTTTTGTCATGGATCATCAATAACCACATGTGGGCACTGAAGTATGACCTGGAAGCTCAATCATTCACCTGGAGTCAACTTCAAAGTACCTGTAGACCTGTATATTTGATCAAAATGTCACTGCCTGCCTTGTTTTGCTCTGTTTGGTACCATGAGTCTTCCAATCTTCATCCACTCTTTCCCAAGTGGTCTTCCGTGGTCCACTACCTGTGGTGAGGGATACAACGGTATGACGGGCACCTAAATGGGCTCTAAAACTCTGGAAGGTGTGCAAAGTTCCTTCCGAGCCAGGTTGTGCACCCCTATGGACTTGTAAATAGCAAGGGAGGGTCACCTCTCTATTGTCTTGCTATCTCGTCCGGCTTCGACCTTTTTCCTCGGTCGGAATATAACATGGCAGAGCTAGTATTCTAAAAATCAAGGTATGATTTGCATGGTTGAATCAATACTTTTATATTTCCATGATATGCAGGAATTGGAAGGTAAAATGTAAGTAAACAAGGATGAGAAAGGTTTACCTATAGTAATCAGTGACTCACTGATTTACTATGCTCACCTTTTACAAATTTCATGGGTAATCTCAATAGATTGAATCACAAAAGACCCAAATACCTGCTAGAATGACAAATAACAAAGCAAGAACTAATGCTCTTCAAGCATAAAATGCCTTGCCAAGAGAAGTATAACATTCCATGAATATGGCATTACAAGATTGTATCCCAACTGACCGAGAAAGCTTAATGATTGAAGAAGAAGTAGGTAACTATAAGAGACTTCTTGTAGGCTATTGAAGCTTAAAGAACTTCAATTTCAGCTTGAGAAGAAGTAAAATAATCCTTCCAAATACTAATTCTAGGAGTAGGCATTTACTTACAGCATCATACCCTTGAGAATGCTCCCTCAGTCTTCCATAGGCAATACGTTAATGAAAAGGAGTCAAGTGGCATAAGATTCTTCAAATAGATCATGGCTAAGCCTTCAATTAACAAGAAGAAGTCCAAGATTTGAAGAGAAAACTCAATGTCTTCAATGGAAATTGAACCCTATGTTGTCCATAACCTCCATTGATGAGAATAGGTCCATATGTCTTCAATGTCTGTACAATGTTGGTTAAAGCTTGAAGCCACAGGTATGGGGAAGCTCCAGGATTGATTAATCTTCAAAACCCCTTTGATTTAAATAAAGAAAATTGAAATTTCTTCATGCTGCCCCAAATTGTCAAGAAACAATGTCTTTAGACTCCATATCCATACCAAGATGAAGCTCCAAGCTTGAAGAAGGCTCAATGTCGGTAGTATGGAATGTATGGAAGCTTCAGGAGATGTAATAGAATGAAAGCCCCATCATCTTGTTGAAGTAATCTGAAATTTTCTTATGTTGTCACAGACACAGGTATGGCAGCAACTCTGAAAAGAGGCAATGCTAAAGCTATAGTTTTCCAATCTCAATGACTGAGTGCCAAGGAGGATCTTTGGAAGTAGAGAAACACTTCTCCACAAGGAAGTTTAGAGAGATTTGGCATGTGGAGAGAGATATGAAAGCTTCAAGCTGACAGGGTATTGCTATCCATGGCTGCCATGGAAGCTTGGATTGTCAAACATAAGGTTGGTATGAGAGATGAAAGCTCAAATAATGGTCATGGAAGTTGAAGATCACTTGGGAGAGTATTTGCTTGTTTACTGTAAAGCTTGCTTGAGCTCTATAAGCTCCATATCCTTTAGATTTTACACGCTGGTAGAGGAGTCTGAATTCAGTGCAAATAGCGCAGCCAACACAGATTTATGTCCTGCTCAAGATGAGATAGACCATGGCTAATATGGTACTCCATAGAGGGCTTTTGAAGTCTAGGATCAAGCACAAGGTGCCTCTCAAACCATAGGAGCCATGGAAGTAAGACAGGAGAAGATCTCTTGGTGTGAGCTTCAATGGAAGCTTGAGAGGAACTTGAAAGAGGAGAGAGAAAGACTGTTTCCAAAAAGAAACCCTTCCCTCTCAAAAGTAACCACAATCAAACTTACCTCCAACCCTGGTTATCCTCATTTTGTCCATCTTCCATCATTTTTGAGCCAAGAATGAGCCACGACCTGCTAAATGTAGTTGGAACCCGCCATTATCCACTGGATATTGCCAAGATCCTCCATCTTGCATGCTAAGAACCATCTTCTTGACCACGGTTTGCGACAGTCACTTCAGATCCAACCATGGTTCTATGTGAGTCACCCCCAGATAACTAGACACATACTTCCATGGTGACAGATCAACCAAGTCTTGATGTAACCAGCTCCTCCATGATTAAGACCTCCCCAGCAAGATCATAACCATGAAAATTTATGTAACCAAGGATCAAAGACATAAGGCTATGATACCAATTGAAATGAAGGTTGCCATTTAAATGGAAATTAACACATAACTAATAGGAAATGCTGAATTAACAAGAAATGCTGGAAACCATAGCTTGCCATTTCTTAATTCAAGATGTCTTACAACCAAGAATTACAAGAGATGTTGAAGCCATGGAAGCTTGAGAATCAATTGATGAAGGCTGTTGCAAGGAACTCATCCCTTACAATGGTGGGGAAGGAAATACCTTCAAGCTCCAAGAAGCGGAGATGTGTAAAATGATTCAAAGATGATTTACATTGGCACCCTCTTGCCTTTTATACTCCAGTCCAAAAATAGACTAATTTCCTAATTAAAGCAACGTGAAAATTGCTTTATTACAACAGGTCTTTATATGAAAGTGTTCAATGCCCAAGTCACCGCAAGACCAGCAATCTCACAAGGAGCCATGACGAAGCCTCACCGCCAAAAGTGAAAATCAGTGGGGCCACTCTCTCTTTCTAGGTCAAACTCTCCACCTGGCACTCATGGCAATTGTTACCTCAATTGTACCAACATCGCACGTTACAAAGAGGTTTTGCAAAATCTCCAGTGTATCTCCCTATCTCAACAATTGTTCCTCTAGCAACGAGGCTAGGACACAACCATTGCTGTAATATCTAGTTTTGCAACCTTTGAATCTCGACATTTCCCAATCCAATTGAAAGGCTAATAGCCTCAATGTATTGCAATGGTTGTACTCATGTTATTCTTTTTTTTTTTTAAGAAAAGGAAAGAAGAAAAAGAAACAAACAGAAAGAAAGAAAGAAAGAAAGAAAGAAAGAAAAAAAGCACTCACAATCACAGCACGACACCTAGGGGTCGGGTCCTCAAATTAGGTACGCCCAATGACCTTGGTCGACTGGCTCTGTCATCCCTAGTCCCCTAGCTCTCTACACACCCCCCACAATTGTTTAGGGCACATTAAGGGCATGACATACCTAGGGAGCTTGTCTCGCCTATGGTTAGACCTGTCACCCTGATCCATTTGCACGATTCCTTTTTGCACTCCGCCTTAATACCATTGCAATCGATCATGGTAAGCACCGCACGAATGGCCATGATAAGTACACTGTACTCGTCAAGCAAGCCCAATAGCCACCAGCTACCGAAAGTTCAAATCAATGTGTTCAATTATGCTACATCATGCTGTCACAACGCAAAGAATGTCTCATACATCTTCATGTGTACTTCTTCTCAAGATGGACAACTTTGCTTCATCCACCCATTGTTACGAGGAACCAAACCCACAGTCTTCTAGCTAATGAGGTCCTTGATGTCATCTCAAATACTCCATCTAAATTGGAAAATAATGTACTTCTCATGCCAAGTGAAGTCACAGATTAATTGCCTAGATTCATATGCAAAAGCAAAGGTAGGGCGGTCACCTTGTCATAGCTTTCAACGTTTTGTTTCTACTACTCGACCAATGTTTGCATCTCCAAATGTGAAAGTGAGCTCACAAAGAAATACCTCATAGTTATGAAGTACTAGCATATTCATTTTCAAGATTGGGGCAAACCATGATAAAGCTTGACCACAAAGCAAAGTCCCAATGAATCCCACATTGGAAGCATCATCTTCGATTGCATGTGGATATAGATCTTTACTTGTTGTAGGAACCCCCTGAACTTTGAATGGTCACCATTGAACTTCTCTGGCAGGCATGTTGATCTCAGGTTCTCTTGTTGGGGGTTGATAAACACTGGAATCATCTGATCACTTCCTCTATTGTTATGCAAGTCTTAATTTTGGTCTTGCATCTCTTAAAGCATAGGGCCTAAATGCCAGGGTGTTCTATTTGAAGTTGCGCTTGTCGTTCATTCAAGTCTTGACTTTGTTATTGGAGGTTTTGAAGGGAGGCCATGATTCTTTCAAGGGTTAACTCCATGGTGCTCAATAGGGTTAGAAAGTAGTCTTGCCAAATTGTTATGGGAGTACTAAACTGTGCTCGACGAGAGACTAGACTAGATGCAATATTTGTTACAAGAATTCCAATTACAAGATAATCCCATGTAGGGGCATAATATATAATGATAATTTAACAAGATATGAAAAATTCCACAACCCGGAACCATAGGTATAAACAACAGGACTTCGATAGAATATGAAGGATCCCACAACCCGAGACCATAGGTATGGATACAAGATATCAGAATTACAAGATCTCCCTCGATGGGATGAACAAGATAAAAGACAATACTAGACAAGATCTTGTACTACGAGATTACAAGGTGACAAGACAATAAGAGTATAATGGAAGACAAGACAATGTTAGATACCATGACTAGACAAGAACCAGAATTGGAACTCAAAGTTACTTACTTGGAAGTTTCGACTCATTGAGCTCCCGAATTGGCATTGGCAACTAAGGAGCTCTATAGCGAGCCCTTCCTTTTATATGTGTTGGTAGACGACTAAATATTTTCTAGAATGTTCCATGATGACATCATCAATGATGCAAATGATGACATGGCATGTCTTTTAGAAGGTTCTATGATGACATGGCAAGGGTGGGTTCGCATGGTTGGCTGTCCTGCTAAGGGTGCATTTGCATGGGGTGTGGATTCATATGGCATGAGCAAGAATTAATCTGTACACTTGATCATATGTGCGTGACAATAGCCAAGGTATTTTAGCTCAATAACATGCCAAGACATCTCCAAAAATCTACCATAACCTTTGTAAGTAGTGACATATCATGTAGATATCATTGATTGCATAAACATTATGCATATTTGAAGAAGAACCTTCTAATGACCACTGAGACGACAAACAAGTAGTCTAAAGCAATCAATAGCAAAACCTTTGCCTATAACCAAGGTATTCTCTACTTATAATAACCTCAAGACATTTTAGACATGTGTCATAACCTTTGGAAGTCGATACATGGATATATGAGCATCAATGCTTGTACATACATGTGTCATATCCTCTTGAAGTTGATACATGGATATATGAGCATCAATGCTTATACATACATCAAGTAGTAGTGACAACAAAACTTCTCACAGGCTCTGACAAGCCATTAGACTTGTTAAACCAGTTGTAAATGAGTCCAAAACTAAGCATTTAGTGCTCATAAGCATCCATAAACCATCCAATGATAAAGAAATGATGCAAAATAGGCTTAAAATTTTACATTTTTAGGTCATAATTAAGATATATTAAGAATTCTAAGTAGTATTAATGAAAAATGAATCGGAACAAAGTAAAAACACAATAAAATGAACTTAGGGATGAAGTTGTATCTATTAGAGATGAACTCATTAAGATATATAAGCATTTTAGTAATAAAAATAACAAATTTTTGCCATAACTAGGAAAAATTAAGAATAATAGTGAAGGATTAAGGATGAAATATATAAACAAAGTTGAATTACAATATGATGGATCTCCTCATCATTATATGGCATCATCTAAGCATTAATGGCCAACAACTCAAGCTTTAGGAGCTCTAAGCATTACATATAAGCTACCTTAGACTTAATTCATACATATGACTTCAGGGATACTCCACCACATAACAAGCATACTTTTGGTACCAATGCTTAGGAGGACCTTCCAATTTCTGTGTTATTCCAACTCCCAAATGAGCTGCCAAGTGCTTTAGGAAATTCTCTAATAGCATATGCAATTCCCTACACTCATGTTGACCTATCCACATGTTCCTTGTTACTTAATTGCTACCATTTCCAACATTAAATGATGCCTCTAATGCCATAGAATAATGCCCAAGGTGTATTGGAAGACAAGTAATGTGTCAATCAACCAATGGCCAAGTGTGGTAGCCCTTCCAGTGTTTGAATGCTATCCATGTTGTCCTTCAGAAACATGCGCAGTTTCAAGGTCAACAAGATTGATCAAATCCACACGTGCTTGCTATTGATTGAAGCTCCAAGTATTCAACACTCAACAATGCTCCATATGCATTAGAGATAAGCTACTTATCTTCCTTGAAGGCCTAATAGAGCTTGATTAGAGGACACACCAAAGACATGTCTCTTACATGAAATTCTCACTGATTGTGCAATTCACCTTTTGCTCCCAGTTATGCTTAGGCTTAGCAAAACTTGCTTTGATACCATGTTAGAGGATGGGAGTAAAATAGATGCAAAAGGGTGGAGTAGAAACAAAGAGCTGTGTTCTCTCTTCTTCTTCCATTATTCTTCTTCAATGACACACCCACTTAGTCTATAATAGTGTAAACAAGATAGGTTTAACTATTGACCTTAATTAACTAACTAGACTTAACCCCTACATGACTTATTTATGAAGTCACACACACTAGTTAGCCTATAGTTGTCAATATCGAGATAAGATGAGCTTGACTCTTAACAAGTAGCTCAAGCAAGTCCCCCTATCATGCGATTCTTAAAAACAAGACGGATTGTGATGTAGTTGGGGTCAAACTAAACCCAAGTGACAGCGGCTTCAGAAATACTTTGATATTTGCACCATTGCTTCCACCATATTCAAGCCTCATCAACTAACTTAAGTTTGGCTATCATTGCTTGATTGGCAGAAGCAATTCCTGCAGCAGAGAAATAATCGTTCGTCAACTCAATCCATATCTCCACCTCCACTGTGACATCTATTCCTTTTCCACCAAACGTAGCTGCCTTAATTTGCTTAAGAAGGAATTTCTTCTCTTGCATGTCAGTATTCATGGGTACAGTAGGTACCTGACAATGGAGCTATATCACTTAAGTTATTTTGTTTAGGATATGTCTACGAACCATACATTAATCTATCACATATCATTACAAATTTTTACCAGTAATACCAACTGTAATATTCTCACTTATCGCCTATCAACTGTCTAGGCACATTTTTAGCGGTCCCAAATCTAGGCGTCATTGCCCAGCACTCCCATGAAATTTGACTTCTTATATCTAAGATGGGTCTTCTTGGGGGGGTTCAGTCTTGCAGTCCAAAAGTTGATAGCAAGATTGGTGGCTCCTTTGGGTAGTCCTCCTTTCTTCCAAATCTACCAATCTTTTAGCCATCCTCATGGCCTTAGCTAGGCTTATTGGTTCTTGTGTCTCTACATCTCTTCTAGCCCCCTTTTGCATGTCGAACAGGAATCTATGTAATTTTGTGTTTATATCCATGTTTCAGAGTTGCAGCATCGATTGCCTATGCTTGCTAACATGTTCACTCATCTTCCCTTGTACTTGCTTGAGGTTTCTCTCCTCATCCTTGACCTTGAATTTTTCCGTCTTTGGGATGAAGTAATCCTTAAGCTTGTCCTATGGTTCCTACGATAAGAAGATGATACAACCTTGGTCTTGCTCCAATACCCTTCTCTTGTGGTTTTATCCACTCCCTATATCCTTGCTCTTCTTCAACTTTTCTTATAATTTTCTCTTTTTCTTCTTTTATCTATATGCTCTTCCAAATTGAGTCCAATAGGCTTGACATGCCCTCTAGCTACCCCTCTAATCCTACTACTTTCTCTTCCTTAGCTTCTCTCCATTCTTGACCTTGATTCTTCTTCCTCTCTTCAACTACCATAGGCGGGCTGGGTGCATTCTCTTCGTTGTCCTTCATGTTGTGGTGGGAAGCCACGCCTTGGCTCTAAGTGGTATGTTGTAGGGGGACCGCATCTTGGCTCTGAGGTTCTCACTACGAGAAAGCCGCATTTTGCCTTCGGGAAGTGGTTGTGTAGTAGGCAAGCTACTGGGGCGCTATGATGTGGGTCATCATGACACAATTTCGGGGCATTGGATATTCTCTCTTGCTTTCGTGAGCACTCCTCAACTATGAGTAAGAGTTGCTTTGATACTAAGTGTAATGCACTGTGCTTAATCACTCACTCAAGATGACGTAGGAAGGTAACATAATATGTGAGAGTAAGGTATACTTTTGTATTATTCAATGAAAAAAATGGTACAATATAGACACATCCCAGAATTACACCTTTGTGGTGCCACGTATGTGAGGGTTCACCACTGGGTATAAGGAATCACATGTAGAACAAAACCAAGCAAAGTTTAAAGTCAATACTACTCCTTATTCTATAAACAACACTATGATATACCTGCAAAACCCACCCCCTCCGAAAACCATTTTTAACAAAACCATGATATACCTGCAAAACCCACCCCCTTCCAAAGCCATTTTTTTAACAATAGTGGCATGTGTTTTGGACGGTCACCCTTGAGAAAGTGGGTAACCTGTTCCAGTAATGGGTGGAAGTCTAGGGCTTATTTAATCGGCCCTCGAAGTACTGTCGTTTGTGCGATCTCGCCGGCCCCCTTTGAGCGCACAGACGAGATACACAGCGATGAGGTGAGTGCTCGACCTTCGAGCGTGGCCATAGCTTGAATCTAGGATAACGCGTTAAGCTGATGCAGCGAACGGCCTTGAACGTTTTAGTAATTCTTGTTGATTACCAGCGTAGATTGTGTTGCGCTTGCTTGTATAGTCTCTGTGTGCACTGCTTGGGAGTTAATACCTCTCTGATTGGGAAATCGATGGCCAACTGACTAGGAAATCAATGGCCACGATTTCTGTTGATGCGCTGCAATGCTTAAATGAATATTAACAGGCCGATAGGCATATGTAAAATCTGGCCGTGGCACCATGTCTGTATCTTTATGGTTGGTGGCAAGGCGGAACAAGGAAGACCAGCATTAGGAGTGAAAAGCACAGAAGTGACCGTATGCCTTTTTAGCCAAAATCGCCATGCTTTGCGAGATCCACATGATAGGTTTGTCGTCTAGACACGCAAGTCCGTCAGGTTATCATAACGATCTTTGCACGTTCGTTGGGTCTTCCCTGATTCTTGCTTGTTTGAATCTGAAAATCGTAGGTTGCCCCCTTTAAGTCTCTGTTTCACTTAATTGTGGATAGTACACTTACCTTCAAATTAGTCCAGGAAGTTCTCTGCCTCTTGGACTTTGCGAGCCATGTGATTTTGGCTGGTGTGTTTGTATGCCACTATGGATTGAAGCTTTGTAAGTGCTGGCTTTTGCAGCAAGCTTCAGAGTGATGTGCTAAGGGAGGCCATCTCTCAGATAGTGATCGATTCAAAGGAGAAGAAAAGAAAGTTTGTGGAAACTGTAGAGCTTCAAATTGGCCTCAAGAATTATGATCCTCAGAAGGACAAGCGTTTCAGTGGCTCTGTGAAGCTTGCTCACATTCCCAGGCCAAAGATGAAGGTTTGCATGCTGGGGGATGCCCAACATGTTGAAGAGGTAACATAGCCTTGGTTTCAACAGTTGCTTGATGCTAATGTGTACATAAGTCTCATCATTAATTTTGCCTTTTATCATGGAAAGATGCTGTTCAACACGTCTCAATTTTGACTTTTATGTTTCTCAGGCAGAAAAAATTGGTCTAGACTGCATGGATGTTGATGCATTGAAGAAGATGAACAAGAACAAGAAGCTTGTCAAGAAGCTTGCAAAGAGCTATCATGCTTTTCTTGCATCAGAGGCTGTTATTAAGCAGATTCCTCGTCTCCTTGGCCCTGGGTTGAACAAAGCCGGAAAGTTTCCTACTCTCGTCTCTCATCAAGAATCATTGGAGGCTAAGGTTAATGAGACCAAAGCCACTGTCAAATTTCAACTGAAGAAGGTGTTATGTATGGGTGTTGCTGTGGGCAACCTGGAGATGGAGGAGAAGCAAATTTTTCAGAATGTTCAGCTTAGTGTCAATTTTCTCGTCTCTCTCCTCAAGAAGAATTGGCAAAATGTGAGTTGTACTTGCTTTTGTTTGCTCGTTTTCTTGGTTATATATTTTCATTACTGAAATTTCATTATTGTGTTCCAGGTGAGGGTCTTATATCTTAAGAGTACAATGGGGAAACCAGTGCGGATCTTTTAGAACAGTTGCAAACCTTATTGTTGGATTCTACTTTTTGCTTTTTAGCTCACCAAGAATTTAGATGGCTGGCCACTGCTCCCTCTGCCCATCGGGTTGTAACATGCAGTTGTCGAGTCTAAATGCAATTAAGAGACATTCAAAATTTTCAATGATTATTGTGTCTACCTCAGCCATAGTTTCAACTTTGAACTGTACTGACTGTGCCGCCCTTTGCGGGTGATTTGTTACAGCAGTTCAATAGCATGGAGTTCTATGGGCCTAGCATAAGCACAACTTTAATTTTTAATGCTATTTTCTTCAGTCTGACAGTGTTGCAACCTTCGGCCTGAGATGAGAAGATATAACATAGAGTTCATCGTTATGATTTCAACACTTTGTGATCAAAATTGGATTTTGAGATTTGGATCAAAAGTTATGGCAATTTGAACTTCTATCCCATGTGCACAAGTTTTGCATGGACACTATGCACGAACACAAAAAGTGGGGTTTTTAATGATTTTGGGCCAAATTCATGTGTCTTCCCTCTCAATTGCAACAAGCTTTGTTATTCTTAGAGCTTTCCTTTTCATTTTGTTGATAATGCTTATTAAAACATTTACCTTTGCATTTGCCATAGTGTTTATGCTTTTGTCTTTAAAGGAAATACTCATCCTCCTTCAAAAACTATTTAATACATACCCTTGAACCCTTAGCATGCTATCCTCCACCATATAGTCATTGACAAGAAGTATAAAATAGGAAGATCCTCCCAAAGCTGGACTATTCATCTTACCATAGAGATTAGCATGCACTAACTCAAGAGGAGTTCACCCAATAGCTATGCTATTTGGGAAATAAACTCCTTTCTTGCTTGACCATCAAACAAGCTTCTCATGCTTGTTGCTTTTCACCAAAGTAAGTGTGGAATCATCCCAATCTTTTGCATTTCTTTGAGCTTTACGAAGCTAGTGTTGCCAAATCACTCATTGCAAAGCTTACTAGTGCCTTTTCCCATGGCCTTAGAGAACTATGCCATTCTTTCTTGCTAGTCATGTGATGAGATGGGCATTTTGAATTCTTCTAGACTATTGCAATGGTGGGTTCTCTTAGAGGCCTTAGAGAACTATACCATTCTTTCTTGCTAGTCATGTGATGAGATGCTACACTATCTAAAACCCAAGATTCATCTACTTGTGAAGTCTCAATTGAGGAACAAACCTCCTCAATTGCTTTAGACAAACTCCAACTCAACTTTGATAGTGTTCATATAGTCTTTGCCTTGGGAAAAAGATTCAATAGTGCCACTCTTTTCATCATTCTCTTTCTTTTTGCATTGCTTTATCAAGTGACCACTCTTTGCACAGTAATGGCACTTCTTTGAACTTCTTCTTTCCACCCTTCTTGTTCTCCTCTTTAGCTTTGGTATTTGTTACAAAATACAATATCTTATCCATTGTCGGTAGTTGTCTAAGGATCAGTCCTAGTCACCACTATTTGTGCTAACTTTGTGCATTCAAACTTTAGATGACTAGGCGATCCCTAGGTCTACCTTGCATATGAAGCATCTAGCCTCATCCCACAAGGATTGACCTACAGGTTCCTAAATACACAACGATAGTCTCTAGCAACAATCTAATATTGAACTCAAACTGAATGCATTTCATGAATCACCTAAGTTTGAGGTAAGCAAGCATCGCACTTGGTTCAATGAGAATGAGAAACGAGAGGGAGCTGAGGGTCAACCCCTCTACCCATAAGGCATAGTGTCCCTTAAATAGTGCTTATCGGTTCTAGGGTTGACTCATAGGAAGATTTTGTTTTAACGGTCTTTATTCTAAATGTGGGGAAAGACACCCCTCTAACCGGACCCACCCAACCTTAGTGCGATTCTGTCAAGAAATCGTCCCACACCTACTTTCGATCAGGGCATATTTTAGTGTTTTAAACAATGCATGCTACCACACTGTTTATAACATATTAAAACAACCTCCTTAATTAATGTTTGCACTTGATTCCTTGTCATGTCCTTAGTTTAAAGATGCTAAGAAATCCATTAAAACATAAAATTTCTTGATTTTTTGTTTACATATATATAATCACTTTAATAGCGAGCCAACCCATAAATTGGGTTACTACCCTTGCCATGGTCATCTTGGGTCTTCCAACGATGAGAACCACATTGGGCTCATATAAGTTTTCAACCTTATCTTAGGTCCAAGATAGAGGTGGTCAGCCACATTATGCAATATAGAATACTACGGGTGAAGAGTAACCAAGGGGAGCCATGGGATGGTAGCATGCCTCATTCCCATCCGACTACTCAAGCCATGGATGTAATTAGTATAATTTCTATCACATTTAAAGGCAATCTCAATCAATTACTAAATTTCTACCAATCATTCTTTTCAAAATAATACTAGAAAATAGAAAAATTTCATGATTTCACAAACATGTTCATCTGGTGTATTTATATGCATTTTACTTCCCATGCGTGTAAACACAACTTACTTTTTATTTTTTCCCTTACAAAAATAAACAAAGTATTTTATGGTGTGTGAATGTGCTCTATTGAGCATTTTGTTTTGTGCATGTAAATGCATGTTATTGTCTATCCTTTTGTTTGTGATAATAACCCAAATATTTTCACTATATGTGAATGCACTTTAAGTAGCATATTTTTAGTTTTTGTGCATGTGAACGTACCTTATTTAGAAACTCTTAGCTCACTGAGACCACCCAACCATAAGACAAATTCACAAAGGATTCACCCTCTCACTTCCCATTTAAGATGGATTTTTAAAATTAGCTAATTACCTAGTAGAATTACTGTAACATTTAAAAACAACTTCTTTAATTAATCATGTTAGCATAATGTTCATTCATGTAATTTATGCACAAACACAAAAACAAGGTCAAATAGTGTTTAAAAGGCAATAACAATAATGTATCTGTTAGCATATTCTCCAAGGTGCAATGCTAATCCGACATTCCGTTTGTTACATCAAGACTTGTATCTAAACTCTTGGATACTCATGTCCAAGTCCCATGGACAAAATCAATAATCCACCCTTTATCTAGAATAGGGTATTCTGATGTTTGCAGACATTAGGCCATGGAGGTTTTCGATCTCCAAACGTGGGGTGTCTAGACCCTCATTGACATGTAAGCTATTATAGGAGCAAATCAATGTTCCATGGTGGCCTTCACAATAATGAACCTTCGGCGGCAGGCTAGGGTATCGAATGGTGCCCTTTCAGGTTCCTTGCCTTTAACGACATCTATTTCCATGCTACAATCATGGAGGTGATCCTTCCTACCTAAAAATCTCGTGGTGCAATAAGCTTTGGAAGCCTTAGAATGAGTAAACTCTTCCCCTTCAAGGATTTACAATGTTTAAACAAAGATAAGGCAAACAACCTAGCCTCTTCTAGGAAATCATTCCTTTTCCTTAGATGATATGGCATCTCCTAAAACATCTCAACAAGCCAACGACTCTTTGAATTATCTATAACAAGTAATACATTTCATAAGATATTCTTTATAAAGAGTGTAAGTTTCCTAAAGACTGGTGTTTAGTAGTTCAAGATATGAAGATTGTGCAACCAAAATTTTCTATCTATGATTCTACTCTAGTCTCATGTGTTTATTCCCTCTTTCTAATGTCCATCGTGTTATAATCCTTTCAAGGAAAGCATAGTGTTTAAGCATTCTTTCTAGTATTTCCATAATTTGTGATCATTTAAATCCATAGGCTAACTTTCATCTATTTCTAAAGCCTTTACAAGCTTTTCAATTTCATGATGATTTGTTATTTATAAGTCGTTTTCAATGTCTCTCTTTTGGTTTCTCCATTTACATCCCAAAGTATTACTATATTCTCAAAGTTACAAATGTACAATATTCTTTTATGCTTAAGATACAAGGATTCAAAGCACCTTGAATGCTTGTGTAGCAGTTGGAATTGTTGATATAATCTCAGCCTCATGTCTTGAACTCGAGGTACTCCTCTTGGGTGCTATCATGCACTCCTTTCTTTCACTAATCTTGTACTATTTTGTCAAACTTGTATACCTTCTTAATCACCCCACATAAGAAGATAAATAGAGGAGAATGAAGACTCATGTAGTAGAGCCTCTCTCTCTTTCTCTCTCCCCCCTTGCAATGATGTGGCAGTAAGATTATTCTTTTGATTATTTTGCTTTTTGTGAACTTCAAGATAGTACAATTCACATCTTGTCTCTAAACTTCTCTCTTCTTACACTTTCTCCCCTCTTAGATGGCTCCTTGCTACTTGAAAATGATGATAGTAATAAGATGAGAAGATGTTGGCCATAAGAGGATAACAACCCACAAAGAGGAGTGTTGATTGTTACAAGGAGGGTAGTAATATGCCTCAAGAGGAGGATCAAGACATATTTCTCACATACTCTCCTTTCTCCCTCTTTTCCTTTATATGCTCCCTCTCTCTTTCTTCAAGCTAGGAATAGAAGCCTGTGGGTTGAGATTGAGGTAGTCCTCTAATGTATATCTTTAATTCTATTTCTTGCTCTATCTTTCTCTAATAGTCCTTTCATCCTTATCCCCCTTCTTTGTGGTTCCAAAAAAGAAAAAGAGAAACCTTAATGTATGTTGCCAAAGGCTATTATATAGCCTAGCCCAATCAAGTCATTGATTACTATTTCTCCCTCCATCCTTGATATTGATATGATCATCAATTTGTTGTGTGATCAAGAGCCATTGAGGAGTCTGATGAGACAATTTTGCCATCGATGATGTTTGTGTTGATGACGATGATATGTAGGAGTTTGAACGCTAGAAAATATAGTTTAGAGAACCCAAGGATGTCAATCAAGTTGTGCTCTTGAGTGTGAGAAGAAGAGGACTACTCTCAATTAGATGTTTGATGAGGGAAACAATCATTTCACTTGGCAATTTTGTAACAAGCTGGATACATAGAAACTAGGGGTTAGACACCTAGTCACATTGGCAAGGGTATATAATGTGTAAGAGTCCCAGTTTAGGGCAACTGGTTATTATCAAGAGCATACTCTTCACCTTCATCTTTAGCTTCCATAACTTCCTCGTTCTTTCTCCCCTCTTTTCTGTCTTTCTCTCTTCTCTTCTAGTCTTCCTTTCTCTTCTTCTTGCTCTCTTGCTCTCTTTTCACTTCTTTCTCCTCTCTCCTCTTAGCTTCATTCATTATAAGTGGTATCAGAGCATCAAGCTTTGGTCCTCTTCTTCTTTCCCCTTTCTCCCTTTTCAAATCCCAAAACCTGAGTCACTCAAGTTACAGGTATAGGTATAGCAAGAAGGACCACAGTTAGGACCACCATTGGTCTCAGTTTTTTGAAGCAAGTAGGAGCTATGGCTGGAGACTCAAACATATTTGGAGGTAAAATGGTGATACTAGCAGGTTTTTACTTCTTTTCATGCAAATTTTAGGGGTTCTAGGCCAAGTTTAGAGACCTAGGAGTTCGAAGAGGGCAAAACCCTAGTTACTTTTTGCCTCAACCCTCCTCTCTCTTCTCCTGCAAGCTTCCATGGTGGACTGCCTCCAAATCCCTTCCTCCTGCCAGCCTTTAGCTGCCTTAACATCCGGTTGCTCCACAAGTTGCGTGGGGTGATTATCCACTTGGCAAGTATCCTAGTGGCAAGCAACAGTCCAGGTGGAGGCAGCAGGCAGTAGCCTATAACATGCGGCGCATTTTGCACTGAGCTGCATGCTGTCTATTCCTCAAGCCCTGCTCCTTCCTTGCTTGCTGGCCTTGGTTCAAGGATCCTTGGGCATGCAAATCCCCCCCTCCTGTTGGCCTACTTATTAATGAAGCACCCTGGTGTACATTGATGAAGGACATCCGTTAAAGCTCAGCCCAAGCTCTTGAGTCAGCCCACAACATCTGGAAGCTTAGTCCTCAAGAGATCCCTCACCCTTTTGCCTCCTTCTAACCGAATTGACAACATGGAGCTCAACATGCATGGAATTCTTGTGGGCAGCCATGAAAGCTCCATTTGAAGCTTTCCATCTTTGAAGTTCAATCTCGGGAACAGACACGGGAGCTCTGATCATCAGTGGAAGCATTTGAATGCTTGAATTTTTCATCCATTGGAGTGCTCCAACCAATCGGGCTTGCTTGATGGAGCAATTGGCATCATGATGGACTATGCTTCAACCATCTTTCCCAAACACTAAAGAGGTATGTCAATATGATCTTAGTCTCTCATATTTATCTACTTGTGGGCTTAATCCTTTTGTTGGAGAGATTAAAGATTGTATAGGCTTTATTAGTTCAATCCCTCATTGTATGGATGTGTTCACTAAAATTCAACACTAATTTGCCTCCTAATGCATCATAACTATTCGTGAATCTATTGTAATTGCTAACGTTAACCCTCTCTTTATCTTGTGTGCCTTGGATAAGTCTCAAAGTGAGTACTAGACATTTGTAAATGGGTAAGTATAGTAGCTAGTGAGTCATTGGACTGCCAAGGTAATCCCTATCCAAGCTCTTGTTCATCCTTGCATCTCATGAAATGATCCAATGTTTCCTTCCAATGCATCTCATACTAATTTCTTAATAAATATGTCTGCCGTCATGTATAATCCAGTTGAGGAAAAAGGCCAATGCCAGGCAAGGTGGTAAGACAAAAGAGAGGTGACTCTCCCTTACCACTTATGACCATGAAGGGGTGCACAACCCGGATCGGGGGGAACTTTTCCCACCTCTCAATGATCAAGAGCCCAATAATTGTATGTAAGTGCAGGTACTTTCCCATGATCAACACCTCTCTCGATGAAATGATCCCCCTTAGACACCCTTTCAATGCTGATGGTACCTATATATGACACTTGAAGTGTATGCAGTCAAAAGAGATGTATGGCAATAAGCTTCACTTATGCAGTGATGACAGAGAAAATGGACATGCAATTATGCTTGGAATAGTGATTAGTATGCTCAAGATGTTATTCATGTTGTTGCTCAAGCCCCTCAATATATGAGCCGTTCATATAGTGCTTTTGCATAAAGGGACAAACAATGTTTTTAGTCACAATCAAGCAGGACAATCATAAAGATCCAATTGCAAAAAATTCTATATTGCACCTAGGAATAAACCCTATAGCTCATCTCAAATCTGATTTGAATAAAAAATCTCCCCAATCGGAGCTATGGCCTGAAAGTTATACCCATTTTTGTGCACTAGGGTCACTGTGGACAGGGTGCAGATCACTCCAGGACAGACACAGAAATCCTATTGCAAAATATTTAGATCATTTTCTATCATAAAGCTTAATAGCTCATCTCAAAGAGGACTTTGTCCCCTTCGATCTAATTGAAAAATCTCACGAATTAGAGTTCCTTATCAAACGTTACACCCCATTTACTGACAATGGGTCCTGTGGATTGCATCTAGATGGCTGGTGAGAAAGGCAAAAGTAAGGCCCATGAAAAACTCTAGAGGGAGATTAGAGACTCTAGGACCTCCATGAATGATGAACCCAGCTTGGTGCAAGATTACCGTGGTGATATGCATGGGGAAATGCCCGATACTATAGATCCCTATAACCTGCTCAACCACACCTTATGTCAACATGAGGTTTGTCACGTGGAAAGACATAATGACATGGTTACCAACCACCACAAAAAAATGCCCAAGTTTGATGAAGCAATTGAGAAAATGGCCCTCTCAAACTCCAGAACTCAATAAACCTTGGAGCAGCTCACCACTTTTGTTGCTCAGCTAGCTACAGATTCATCCCAAGAGAAGGAAAATGAATCTAAGCGTAAATCTAGATGCCCGCCACCACTCGAGCTAAGGGAATTTCCCCTTCTACCTACGAGGTTGGTGAATCCTCTCATGTGCATGATGAACCCTTGTTGAACTCCCCCATCTCTTTGTTAGAGTGAGTTTTTATCACTTTCAATAAAGAAAAATACATAAAAAACCATGTTTACACCTATCAATGCATGCAAAATTTTAAATGGTAGGGAGTAGGGGGGTTGTTGAGTAGTTGAAGTATGTTAAATGCTGATATTTCATGGTGCATATCATATAGAGTTCTCAGTTGTTTAAAATTAAAAGAGACTATTAGAATGAGGAAACTCGGTGCTAGCCCTAAGCAACAAAGCACCATCATAGAAAAATAAAATCATGAAAATAATTTTCTTCACATTTTCACGTTGTTGATTTTCCATGAATATTTGCTTGAGCACGATGGTCATATTCACACTTGCGTTGATGCACCACATGGTATCATATCTTGGATGCATAGCACCTATTTGTATGAATGATGACACGACACTAAGAGTGTGAGGTATCCCAAGCCATAGGGCTAAATATTCAGTTCCTTGGGAGTTATTTGGTGAGATTGATCTATCTCTGCTGGATTGTTTATCAACAGAGTGTGGGGTGATTTTAGGTGAGGCTCATGGCTGCGAGACTGTGTAGGGTGATTTTAGGTGAGTGGTAGAGGCCCCCCTAGCTAGTGCCTTAGAGCTAGTGTTGGGCCCGTTTTAGGTCCCAAGCAAGTGGTGCATTTTCCGAGAGTGGCTAATAAGTGGTTATTTTCAAATCTCGGTCAATAGAGACAAACTTATTTGTGTATGCCAAAAGGCAGTGAGATAGATTCAAAAGACCATCAAATGGAACTTCAAAAGCAAGAAAGACAAGGGCGAGGTCTTAGTAACCCTAGCTCGACGCATAGTCCATTAGGAAGAGGAAGTTCTAGTACTTTTTCCCTTCGAGTTAGTCCGTCCACTTTGAGTGGAGTAACAATTTCTTTCATTCTAAGTTACCCTTTAGCGAATTTGGTTGTCACCATGGTGCAACTCATTGCAATCCTAGCGACAATAGGAACGCCAAACTTGCGAGCCTTAGGGTTTCCTCCTCTATCCATTTTCAATGGGTTAGTAGAGGAAGATGTTGAACTTCATATCAATGAATTCCAAAAGTTAATGTTTAATTGTCGAACTCAAGATGAAGGACATTTGATAATGTTCTTTAATATGACTTTGAAAGGACAAGCTATAGTATGGTATCACAGACTAGAAGCTGGAACCATAACTATGATTGACTTTTTCTTTTCGGCTTATCAAATAGAATTTGCCCCTAAAAGGGGAGGGTAGTATTGGCTACATGTCCTCAATGTAACACGTTAAGAACCTCACGAGAATATTCATGGGGTATGCCAAGAAACTGAAGGAAGTATTTCGTAAGTTGCAAACCTATATTCCTATTCCAGCTATTGCTTAGTTGCAATACTTTTGGAATGGGCTAGACTTTAACATTAAAGTGCAGTTGAGCAGTGTTGCTCTTGCCAACATTAATATGGCTATTACAAGAGCAGAAGAGGTAGAATCATGATTGCAAGCAGCTTATACCTCTAGGGAAAATTGGAATCCAAGTTTAGGATTTGGAAATACTTTAGCATTGACAAATGGCAATCAAGGGATGCCCATAAGTCCTAATGGGAGAGGAAGCATGATTCAAAATGTGCCCATGTTGCTAGCTTCTCCTAGTGGGACCATGCATATGGCTAGTTAGATGGCTCCACCAAATGTTGGAAGCCAAACGATAAATCCTACCATTGTTCTAGGAAATCAACAACCAATTCCTAATCAAGTGGTTAGGCCGGTGGAATGACAGATATATGGTTGCAGCTATGAGTCAAGTGCCTCAAATATCCTTGGCAAAGTTAAGGATATGATGAAGCACTATATTAACATGATCACTGAACAATATAGGAAAATAGCTGCTGTTGATGTCAATTTCCTTAAGAAGCAACAAAATTTGATAGAGAGTCGATGCCTTGAAGAGAGTGCCCCCTCAAGATTCAATTGTAAGTGGTGTGGTGGCCAACATTTCCCTATGCTGTCACTTTCTGGAAGTTTGTGACTTAAATTTTTATTTTTTTATTTTTTATGTTTGACTTTTCATTTCTCCCCTTTTCAATTTTCCCTCTTTCTTAGGCGGAACTCAAATTTATCATATCTCTTTCCCCATTTCTTCTTTCGTGACGAAATTTTACAACCTCATTGTTGGTTGTCCTATTTGCAACCCTATGAAATTTCATTTTCTCTACACAAACACATAGTGAATTTCACATGTTTTATGAGAGCAGAGCTTGTTCTACCAAAGCCCTAAGATTTTCTTCACAAAACTTTACAGGTATATTGTTCTCTTCCATAGATGTTCTATGGTAAAGTTTTATCTCGTTTGGACAAAACCTTCGCAAGTTATGTGCATTCTCTGACATGTAATTTCTTTTGTTTCGATACTCTAGGAGTCTCTTACAGTCAAGAATAATGATATTTTGAATACTCAACTTCTTCTTCAACATCTTAGGGTTTATCTGTAAACAAAGTTACATGTATGTTGTCTTGTTTTTTTATTGCTCCATAGTTAGATTTTATCTCATTTGGACAAAATGTATGCAAGTTATATGCATACTGAGCTTTCCTTTTTTATTTTGCACTCCAAGAATCTCTGAAGGTGAAGAATAATGATTTTTAAAAAACTCAGCTTCTTTAACATCTTTGGGCTTCTTTGTAAAGAGAGCCACATGTATATTATTATTTTTTTCGATTGCTCCATGGTTAAATTTCAACTCATTTATACAAAGCCTATGTAAGGTATATGTATGCTTTGACCTAAGATTTCTTTTGTTTTTATACTCTAGGAATTTTTCAGTGAAGGAACAATGGTCTTGTTATAAGTCAACTTCTTGTTCAACATCTCTAGACTTCTTTGTGAAAAGAATTACAAGTACAATATTTTTTTTTAAAAAATTACTCCATTTAAATTTCATTTCATTTGGAGAGAACATTTGTAAATTAAACACATACTAATAGGTAACTTTTCTATTTGGTTATTATAGATGTCTTTGCAAAGGAAAAACATTAGTAACATACTTGTAGTGGAGGTCCTCAATAGGAAAGGTAGTGGCGGTAATTGGATTTGTGATAAGTACTATAATTTGGATTGGATTTTGATGCACCCAAACACTCAAGGGAGTTTCAAGATCAAGCATAAGGATGTTGCAAACCCCAACTCACTACACCCGGTAGGCATGAGAGCGCATAGGCTATGTGAGAGGTAGCCATTAGCATTCGGCTTGAAACACTTGAAGCAATAAGCGGTCCGTGGGTCTTGGCGGTTGAGCGTGAGCTCCCACTACATTTTGGTTCCGTTGCTGGGACCAACGGATTTAAACCTTGAGTGCTTGCCCGCTCCACATCGAGCATTGAAGTAGGGTTTTCCCAAACCGGTGCTTGAGATAGGTAGGAAGTGAGGGGGTTGAAGATGGTATTCGATCTCCTTGGCAAGTAGGTTTTTTGCTGTTTTGAGGTTTATGTTGTGAGATGGAGTAGTGTAGGTATTTACTTTGTGATTTGGATGCATTAGAGTAGGAGAAAACAAAGAAAAACAAAGAAAATAAGTATTAGGGTTTCTGATGTCAAAACAGGGAAAGAGGGTTTAATTTGCTTGCCGATTTGTACTTTGGAGGTTATTTGCTATTCCAGGGGTATAGAATCCTTCATTCATGTCTATTCTTGCATTCTGGAAGTTTGTGTGACCCCTCAAGACCAAAATAATAAAAAACGAAGCATTATTCGTCAAATTTGCCAAAACTGCGCCGCGTTCGACCCGTTCGAGTGACGGCCATTCTGGGCCGAACCCCAGAATCGTCCCTCGGTCCTCGCGCGTAGGCTATGTGAGAGGTAGCCATTAACATTCGGCTTGAAATGCTTGAAGCAATAAGCGGTCCGTGGGTCTTGGCAGTTGAGCGTGAGCTCCCACTACAGGACATATAAAATCAACTTTCTTTTATTACTCCATTAAACTGGGTTTATTAAACTCAATCTTTAGCACATAACAAACAATGAAAAAATCAGATACTTTATTTCATAGTAACATCCAGAACCATCACTACGCAGAGTGGTACAAAATCGTCTTTCTATAGAAAGACACCGTTCAGCTTAGGACATTCCAATTCCTTGGGATTTGGCTGTATGTGATCGCACTTCATTTGTGGTTAATAGGAAATTTATTGTCTCAGAGCCTCTCTAAACTTCCCTGAGCCTCAGGAGCCGTCCTACATAACAGGGGCACTTATCACTCGACCCTTTGCTCTCTCAGGTGCTTGAGTGATTAAAAAACCATAAACACCTACCTCTCTCAGAAGCATGGGACCCCCACCTCGCAGGTGAGTTTTTTCACACTCTACAGAGTGTTAAGGAGCATTGGGTTGGGGACCCAAACGTCCCAAACCACCATAATTCACAACTTGTCTGTCTGTGCAAGCACATAATAATAAGAGCCATAATTCATCATTTACAAATCCAAAAGCAGTTATAACCATAATAAATTTTTAACACACTTGTCAATGTATGTGATGCATAGAATCTATCCCCTCCATCGATTCCCGTGTTCCTTCCTAAAAAACAATTGATAATACTAACATGTTTTTGTAAGTTTAAGTAATAACTGATCATAATTAATGTAACGGACTAACTTATCCCTCATTAAGAATTTGTAGAGTTAATAGCTTAAAAAGTAATCCTTTTCTTATGTACTAAACCTATTTATGACCGCATCCCTGATATGTTGTGGAATGGTTGGTTCTTCAATTTGAATGTATTCGAGGTTAAATTCTACTTGCACTTTAGCATTGTGTTGAGTTCCCTCAGTAGCAGCCACTTCCTTGCATTGGGAAGCTCTCTAAACGTGACCTCACTCAACATCTTGACGCCTCTTGGGAGCCATGGAAGAAGTTGATGGATTTGAGCAGTGCTTCCGCATATATATATATATATATATATATATATATATATATATATATATATATATATATATATATATATATATATATATATATATAGAGAGAGAGAGAGAGAGAGAGAGACTCGGCTGATTGTAGTAGAGCTTCCTCGCGTCAACATCAGAGAGACTTCTGTACGGGTCGTTGTGTCTATGACGTGACGCTCTACCCCTATTTATATAGTAGTGGGGGAGGGGGGAGTAAAGAGAGGACACTTGCTTTTTAGCATTTTCAATGACATTATCGATGATGAAGAGAGGACACTTTCTTTTAGCGTCTTTGATGACGTCAAAGAGGGGCTCCATTTTTGTAGTGCAAATATAAAACATTTACGAATATATGGGTGAGCACCATGCGTTGCGTCATCATTGGGCAGCCATCACTCACAGGCTCATGACTAAGGTGGTGACCAAGGCATAGACCTTGGCATACTTGGCAACGGGCTACAAATGCTTCATTGGTGCCATTGGCTACGTGTGAAAAGCTCCTATTAGCTTGTAGGAAAATCTTCCTCGGAGATCACCCATCCCAAAAGTGTCGTCACCCAAGTGCACTTAACTACTAAGTGACTATCCACTAGGCTAGTTCTTTTTGTTGTTCTATACTACAAACATAGTTTTAATAAGCTAGTATTGAGAGAGTTTCCCAAGTATTTCTTCCATGGACACCATGGTACATAATACCTCATTAATAATAACAATTATCTTCATAATTAGAGCTAGTTTTAAAAATGTGCAACATAAATCAAATTTGTAGAATGTATATGCACATTGTTTAATAAACTAAATAATGGAGACATTACAATTAGAGTTTTGTTTTAAATCTTTGCAATGTTCTAATTCAATCTTGTTTTACTGACAACTCTATATACATCGACTTTGCATGAATAGTAAAATGTGGAATGTTTGAGCAGCAAGATACATGTTTGGCATGAAGACATAGGTTCTTTGATCTATGATAATAACTCTGCAAGTTAACTTACAACTCAAAATATTTTTTTTGATAATTCATTATATGTAGTAGAAAGCCAGAGATTGCAGCATGTCCCATTGCCACCACTATCTAGTGGTGAATGGTTGATTGGTAGCTTGGAGTTGTTAGGAGCATGTAAGGCCAAGATAAAATTTGACATCAATAGTGCTATGAAACCCACCATATGCTCCAAAGATGTGTATCTTAGTTGGTTTATTTCATTCTCATTGTTTGCATATTTGTTTTCATGTGATATTCTAAAGAAAATAAATATTACTTATCAATGCAAGTGTCAATTCGAGGAATGGATGAGTTAGCTATTGGGTGAGTCTTGGCAAGTTAAAAGAACACATTTTGATGAGATGATTACTCGCAAGGTCAAACAATCTGATCTTACATTTAGGTAAATCTTTTTTACTACTTTGCATGCCTTGATTTAATTGACATAGGTCTTGCTTAGATGAATTGTTATATTAGTCGCATTTACTTACCATTATTCTTATTTTTATTACATGTATTTCATCGCTAGACAAACTCTACGCATTTGCTTTTGATATAGAAGATGGTCACTTTTATAAGGGAAGTAGATTAGCTTGGATCAAGATACCCGAGATGAGACACATACAACTCTCATAGATGTGCTTATCTTGTGGAATGGTCATAATCCTTTTGTAGTTAGCATAGAGAGTCATTGGCCCATTTCTTTTCTGACACAAGAAATCCAATTAATGTTCAATGAGTCCCTCTACAACTTCTGTTTCAAGTTAGATAATATAAAAGTCAGGACTCTTGTCAACGCATTAAGGCCGAACATGTCAAAATGCCAGGAAAATTGCAACCACTTGACATTCCCCAAATGAAATGGGAATTCATTAGTATGGACTTTGTTGTTGGCCTGCCCCAAGTTCATGAAGGATACAACTCCATTACGGTCGTGGTAGATATGCTCACCAAGGTTGCACATCTTATCCCTGTTAAGACAAACTATAAAGCCTCAGACATCGCAAGGTTACTCATCAAGGAGATTTTCAAACTACATGGGTTACCCAGAAGAATCATTAGTGATCGTGACTCCCTCTTCACTTCACACTTCTAGAAGGCTATCTTTGAGGCCATTGGGACTCAACTCTGTTTCAGTACAGCTTACCATCCCCAAAGTGATGGTCAAACGGAATGAGCTAACCAAGTCATTGAAGATATGCTTAGGGCACACTGTTGCCGCGAACCCAAAAAATGGATTCAATATTTGCCACTAGTTGAGTTTGCCTACAATGCTTCTTACCAACAAAGCATTCAAATGACCCCTTTTCAAGCATTGTATGGGCATGATTGTCGTACTCCTTTAAGCTTTTCGGATCCAACCTTGAGGGTTGAAGCATCAAAGCAGATGATGGAAGACATGGATGACCAAATCAAATCAATTAGACAAGGCATCCAAGCCGCCAAGGATAGACAGAAGGCTTACGCAGACCTGAAACGGCAAGACAGATCCTTCGTTGAAGGTGATATGGTCTTCATTCGCGTACGTCCAAAGAAGAGTTCCCTATCCTTGGGTAAATGCAAAAAGCTAAGTCCAAGGTATTGTGGACCCTACAAGATTCTCAAGTGCCTAGGGCCTAATGCTTACAGAATGCAACTCCCTAAAAACCTAAAAGTTCATAATGTATTCCATATCAGTCTATTGAAAAAGTATGTGCCTAACCCTAGTCACGTGCTTGATGATTAACAAGTTGTAATACCTAGCCAAGGAACCTTGAGCTACGGCCTGACAAGATCTTAGATGTTAGGGAGAGGCATTTGAGATCCAAAACCTTGAGAGAATACCTCATCCAGTGGAAAGATTATCTCAAAGAAGATGCCACTTGGATGGATGAAAGTACTCTCAACCAACAATACCCCCCAGATCTTCTTGAGATGAGGACATCTCGATTCCTCTAAGGGGGAGAGAATGTAATATTTCCGCACGAAATATTAATGACCCTAGACCCCACACATCCCACACAAGAGCAATTTCGAGTGACCTCCTACAACAAAAAAACCTTGGGCTAAGTGCTCCCTCCGCGTGCATCAAGACACCAGCCCCGCGTCGCGTATAGAAGTCGTGGCTTGAATCCGTAGTTCACCATGGGAACACCCCTTCACAGGAAAGAAAAAGGGATAATTTTTGTAAATTTTTTAATCTATTAACTCCCTCCCCTTCAGCCGTTGCATGGCGGGGAGAGGGAGTATGTGTAAGCTTGAGTGTGGAGGGGCATGGGGAGGGGAAGCATGCTGCCTACCACTTGTGTGGCTATCCCCCCCCTTCAACCTATATGAACCCCCCTCCCCAAGCTTGAGGTAGGGAGGAGAGAGGAGGCTCATGAGCTGCTATGGCCGCCTGTGGAGCTACCCGCCGCCATCCCTTTGCTGCCGCCAGGATGCTGCGCCATCGCCTCCATCATCATCATCATTGTCGTTGTCTTCATCATCATTATCTTCATTATCCTTCCCATCCATGCCATCTGCCTGTGACAGAAGCTTGGAAGCTTCTATTAAGGCTTCCATAGGCCCTGTTCACCTGTACCTTCCCCGACTTTTTCCAAACAGTGTCTGCAAGGCCCATGTCCTGCACGGAAGAAAAGATCTCGGCCACAGAGAGAATTCGAACGTGGAGGTGACCCAAGGGAGAGTTGCTGAAACGAAATTATTGCGTCGATGGCTCCTAAGAGGAGCACACGCAAGAGCTTCCAACCCGAGTACGAGAGTGGCCCAACTCTGAATACCCAGGTTTCTAAAATTAATTCCGCATGGAAAGGATGCATTAAGCATGTTTAATTCTTGTAGGCAAGTTTGAATACATTGGAAAATTTATATACTCGCTCAAATTACCAAGTTAAGTTGCATAATGAGTACTTGCATGGTCAAGGGTAGTTGCATTCTTGAACGCATATTGCATAAGTTAAAAGGTGGATTTGTCTAAAGGCATCCTTGTTGCATCGCGCAAAGAACAACACATATAACACATAATGCACTTAGATAATAATTTCCTAGTTGTGACTCGTGTATAAGATAATCTTAGACGCCCATTGAATGATGTCTAAATAGTTGCAATGCATGGAAAGGAATTATGAACTTTGCAAATTGCATGCAAAGATAGTTACATTTGAGGTCGGGTTAAGTGATAAAGGACGGATTAAATCAATGATGGACTCATGGCATTCACTCATGCATGGAGTTCTTTTATCAAAGTTTGAATGCATCTTCATTAAAAATATTATAGCTTTGATTTCGTTGCATTAAACGTAGGGTTTATAAGAATAGTTCTGGATATAAATCAATGTCACATAAGGCAAGGAAAAGAAAAGATCACTATAGATCCTATAGTTGCAAAAATGTCTATGGTCTAACTAATTCACGTAAAATTGAATAGCTTACATGAGAATCATAAAGGTATGATCAGTTAGCATATGACGATAACCTCAATGTGCTAGGTAGGGTTAAGCTATGATAAAATTCTGCCTAGTATCGCACTTGGGTTGCCGACTTAATACTTCCAATCTCAAAGGTCCTACCCATATTTACGAAATGTTAGGATTATTTAAACACCGTGTAAGAATGATCTAGGGTTCTCACAGTAAGGGTCAGTTTGGATTGGGTCAATAGGACTCCCAAACCCTACATCTTGACCAAAGGTATTCTTGACCAAGGAATACCGTGTGATGAGAAAAATAATCCCACAAGTTGGGTGCTGACACCTATCTCGTGGAACAAGTTGCAACGTCACATGGTTTGTGTCTAAATCACAAAATAGTATTGCCACTCCTTAGAACAAGGTTGGCGAGCTGTTCTAAGTACGAGTCTAATTTTCTAGAGGATGAGTAGTCATCCTGCTACATCACCCTTCCTTGGGGCTGATTTGCCAAGTTAGGGGAGTTACAAATTTGCCAAGAAAGCAATTGACCAACAAAGTTAGGGTGACAAGGTTGTCCAGGATTTATTGTCTATAATTTAAGGATACCTAAGGTAGTGACAACTTGGGTCAACAGGGTATAAACCCTAACCCAAGGAAAAAGGGGTAAACAAGCAACTCAGCTTACGAAACCCTTGGGATCTTGCCAAGTCGCGATTGATCTAGGATTGAATGTTGGGAGTATTCGAGGAGAAGGATTCACACCTTAGTAGTTGGCCGTACAAACGACCACTGGAATGCTTGTGATTGTACACTTAGGAGCACTGTTTGTACTTCTTTGCTCAAGGAACTAATGCTGAAAAAATAATAATGCTTCAGGTTGAAAGCCTAGATGGAGAGGCAGTACCAGTTACCTCCGACTGTCTGCCTGACCCTATCCAAGGGTGTTGTTAGCCGCGCTGGGGACGTGGACCAAACCCGTCGTGAGAGTCTCTCCATAGGTGCTACTTGGAGCAGGAGGATGCTTGGGTGCCAGGGGAGACTCTGGCTATAAATCCCTTGCCTCCAGATCCTGTACAAGAGATCGACGTGACTCGAGATTGGATCTCGAGGCCCGCATACTGGTCAATGGGCGGAGCTTGGAATAGCGATCCCTGAGGATTGCTGGAATAGCCTTCGGACAGATTATATGATATATTCCAAAGACTAATAAATAAAGATCAAATGTTGAAAAGGAACTTGCTTGACATTGTTTTTCTATGTTAGTGCCTAAGTTACGTGAAGTAACCAGTGATTAATTGGTTAATTAAGGAAGCTATTTTTGCTTGTCAAACTAAATGTGATAGGTAATTAGATAACTAAAGCAACCTGAGGAAAGTGCAATGGATGTGACCCTGGGTCCGTCCTACGAAAGGGTGGTCTCGGTTGGTCAGAAACTTTTCTCAAAGGATTTGACAGCAAGGTAACAATGACCTAGAATCATTAGGGCTAGAGTCCTGATTTATGCTGTTTTAGGTGAACGGAATGGGACTATGCCTTTTGGGCAGAGAGATCGAGCTTTGGATCCCTCTCATTTCCCATTCTCCTTGAACCAAGTATAGTATAAATCCGCTTCGACCCTGATGTTTCTGTGCAAAGTAGTTTGTCTGGGGCTCGATGCTAGTTATCTCCTAGGAACTTGACCATTAGGGAAACCCTGATTCAGGTCGGTCCTAAGGGGAACGGTCGGAATGCTTCCGATTCATGGCAAACTCGGGAAGACCTAGATCACAAACCCCATGACATTCCTTGGGAGTGCCGAGTGGCGCTTTCTGGACTCTCTTCCCGATGGGCTACTAAGACGTGTCCTACAAGCAGATAGGGGGACATATTACATTCTCTTACTGAAGTATCCTCCATATGTTCTAGATCCATTTTATATAGTTCTCCTAAATATCTAGATATTGTAGATATTCTCTAAGTACATGTTCATATGAGTACATATCATCATTCTAACACAAGCTCGGTGATCCTTACCACTCATATGGTAATAGGTGGTAGTGCCATTGGGGGTTAATGTAGTGGATTTTCAAGTGGATAATATTTCTTGATTTGACTTCCATTAAAGAAACTAATGCCTTCACTATTCAATGTTTCAAGCTTGATATTATTGGTTCTGCTAATTGTGTGTACTCAAATAGGACCTAGACCTCAAATTTTTATTTTTTGCTTATGTTCCTTGATGGAGTAGAGAAACAAAAGATCGCCCTTTTCAAAATCCTATTGTTTGACATGTTTGTCAAACCAAGTATTTTGTCATGCTTTTTCACAAATAAAATCATGTGTTGCTAACTGTGTCTTAGATAATTGTTCTAATTCTATTAAATGGTTGACTAAGCTTCTCGGCCTTTCCACCACTCCTACAAAGCCACTTTCAACCTAGGAACAAAGAATTCAACCAACATAATTGCACTAGTACTAGCAGATGTCAATTTAAAGAGGGTTTGGGCAGTTGTAGTGTTGTAGGCTATGCAATAAGCCCACAATGATGCCATTAGCTTGTTGTCCTAGTCCCTTTGAGAAGTTGAGATGATTTTGGTTAGGATATTAATCAGAATTTTGTTTGTATCTTTGGCTTGACCATTTTCTTGTGGGTAGTATGGGGAGGATTTTTTTATGTATGATCATCAATCTAGATAGTAAGTATGAAATCACCTCATTAATGAAGTGTGTGGGTTGGTCACTCACAATCTCAGTGGGGCAATCAAGCTGTGAGTTCACATGATCCCATAAGAATTTTGATGTTGTTCTTGCATCATTCTTTCTCATGGCCCTAGATTTAGCCCATTTGGTTAGGTAATCAGTAGCAACAATACTATACCTAGCATGAAAATGTTGAGCAGTGGGACTTATAGGCCCTACAAAATCTATCCCCCATTTTTCACTTCAATATTTTTCGAGCCATGAAGTCTCCATCAAAGTGACCCCCCATAATTCTTGTGTGCACTTCAGCCAAAACTTCATGCATCTTATGTTCATAAATGCATCGCCTCAAGAGGCCATCTTGATATCCAATGATTAAATAATAGGGTTGTGCTTTGATTATGAGTCGGTGAAGTTGAGATTTTTCTATTTTTTGGCTAGATATTCCATTTTCCAATATCTCAAAAATGACTCAGTCCACTGGGATATGTGGTTGATTTTAAAGAGATATTTTGCTTTAGATATTTTGAACAAATATACATTTGGTAGGTAATCTGCAATGTCCTTTTCTATTGGCTCTCTGTTAGCTATTCAGAACAAATCATTAGCCCTATGTAATGTCACTTTCATTTTTGTACTATGACTGACAAGTCAAATTCGAGAAAAATGAGCAACCATCAAGCTATGCAACCAGTAGCACATGGCTTATTAACAAGATATAGTAGAACTTGGTGGTCCACAAAGAAAGTAAAAGGTGTCGCTAGTAAATAATACCAAAAATTCTTTACAGAAAATACCATCACCAATCCTTCTCTCTTAGTGGTGGAATAGTTCATCTTGTTATCTGTGAGCTAGTGACTAGCAAAGCTCACTAGGTAGTGTAGTTTGTGTTCTCCAAGTTGGTATAACACTACTCTCATGGTGGCAAACTTCAAGGCATCAATATGCATATGGAAGGTTATGCTCCAATCTAGGATTTATAAATTTAGTGTTGTGGTTAGAGCCTTTTTGAATGTTTCATAGGCATGTCATTCTTTAGTCCATTAAAAAATGATCAATAACTTGTATAAAGATCAAGCAATCATCTCATGGTCTAGCACAAATTATTGATAATATCTTATGTGGACAAGGAAGCATTGGTCTCCCTTGTAGTTTGTCAGTGGTGGCAATTCAACAGTAACCCTAACTTTTGAGAAGTCTATTGCAATGTTGTTCTTTGACATTATGTATCTTAGAATGCATCCATATTTTAGTAAGATTTGGCACTTCAAGGGGTTTAAGAAAATACCATATTATCTACATTTTTCAATGTCTATTATGAGTTTCTCAAGATGATCTATGTAGTTGGTGTGCATGCAGAGGTCATCTACAAAAACTTTCAACTATTTATAGAGCATGTCTTTGAAAATTGTACACATTAGTTGTTGAAAACTAGAAAAGCATGTTGGTTAGCCACCTGAAGGCATTACATTATATGTGAATACATCCCATTCCATGGCAAAAGTTATTTTGTGCATATCATTGGATGAACTTGCACTTGATTGTATTTTGAAAATCCATCAAGGAAGCTATAGGCCTCATTTCTTGTGACTCTCCAACATGTGCTCAGTAGAAGGCAATGGATAGTTGTCTCTTTTTTTTGCTACACTAACTTTTTTGTGATATATGTACACTCTAATTTTTTCATTTTTCTTCAATACAATGATAATGGGGAAAACCAAATCGGTGTGCTCAATTTTGTAGATAAATCTAGCATTTAGGAACTTGTCAATTTCCTCGTTAACTACATTAATATATTTTAGATTTATTGCATAAAGATATTGCTTAATTGGCACTGCATTAGGCACCATGGGAATATTATAGCCGACAATGATGGGGTTTATTCCTTGAAGTTTGTCAAAGTGATCAAACAAACACATCCTCAAACTCTTGCAAGTGATACACAAGATTAGTTTCCTCGTCCTCAATAAGATTTTTAGCAATGAAAATAAGTCTATCCTTGTCACTCTCAATGGCTAAGTTGATATCTTTGACTTTGGATGGACCTTTGATAGGCTTGCTTATTTTTCCTTCTCATTTCACCCCAAGTAGCACCAATATCTTATCATCTTTTTTGAATCTGGTAAAAATTCTTTGGAGATCTTGAGGTTTCTTTTGTTTCTCAACTTTGGTACTTTTTACAATCTTTCTTTGCTCCTCCTTTAATCTTTTACATTGTAGGTGGACTAGAAGATTTTCCTTAGTACATCAAGCTCAAGAATAGGAATTGTGCAAGTGACACACAGTCCTAGTATAAGGATCACAATGATGTGTACAAAGACTAATGTTCCATTAGTGTGAGGAGAGCAAAGAGGAAGTAGAGACCATAGAATATGACATGGATGGAAGAGTGATTGAGAAAATCAGAGCAAGCATAAACCTTGATAGGACAATTACGTGTCAAGTGAGCAAAGGAGTTACCAAGGTAGATTGCGATCGAGCTTGGCTAGAAGGCTTAGAGGTGTATTTTATCTAGTGGTCATAGCTTAGAACCGGTCCCAAGTTCATATATGGTCACTAGATTTTCTTGAATCAATCTTGCTTATTGATAAACTAGTACTTCTAAGAACTCTGGCAAAGTTCTATCACAATCCATTTTGACTACACCATTAACAAGTAGCACGTGTGTTTCTTTAGGTTTTGAGTCAAGAATGATCTATTCAATTGTGTGCCCATTGATGTCATACTCAATTGTCTCGAGTTCCATGATTGAGGCATCATCCCCTAATTCACAATTACTATAAGTACTTTTTGTGTCCCCTACATTAGAAGACTCATTGGTGTAGAGGAGGTTTAGAGTATGTACCTTGGTGCACTTCCATCATCGAGCTTCTAAAAGCTTTTCAAGTGGTTTTAGGTTAGCATTAGGATTCTTGTATAATCAATTTTTCAAAAATTCTAGGATGTTAATCAACCTTGGCTCATTTGCAGGTATGATAAGCCATGCTGGGAACTATTTCAACATTTCTTGCCATCATGCATATTGGGACTAACGACATGTGTTGGTTTATTTTTCTTACTCCTCGATTGTGGTGGTCACTTGCTTATAATCATTCTCGTCATCTAAGAAAGACAAGTCACTAGTAGTAGGGATATGCATCCAATCAGAACAAGTGATGTATTTTGTGAGCAAATGATATGGATTTGTGTTGCCCTTCAACAAGGCAAAGATGGAGTCGATAGATCTATGAGGTCTTCCAATTGTCCATCTCAATTCTAACAACTTTTGTGTGGTTTTGGAAGAATATCAAACCATTACTCTAATTGTTGATTGCTTGTGCACTTCTCATCCAAGGCCAACCAAGTAGAATGTAATTGTTGACTTCCTTCATAACAATGCTCACTAAAAATCTAACACATGCAATTTTAATAGGGCAGTCCTTCAACATGCCAAATGGTCTTGGCCAATGTGATGTTAAATCATGCAATTTCTACAAATGGGTTGCCCCAATCTTGCATGCTTGGGATTAGGGTATTCCCCAAATTTAGCACTCCCCCCCTCTTTTTTTTTGGAGCTAAGGAGTTTGCTTCTATGTTAGGAACTTATTTCTTGTTTATTAATGTTGTTTTTCTATTAATCTCAATTGTTAGTTTCACTTCAATTATCTTTTTCCTTTTCTTCCAATTCTTTTTGCCTATGGATGATGCATCTAAGTTGCTAGGTCCAAGCACCACAATGTCAGCATGTTTCGCTTAAGCTCTAGTCATGACATTTATAGGGATTGGTGTGGCATGGTCATCAGGTGTTTTGACACTAAAGAGTCCAAGTGGCACTAATTGTATGATTGCCAAGCTAGTGGAGGGTTTTCGCCTAGGGAATCAACATATAAGTATGTGATCCCACACTCCAGATATCTCAAATCTATCTTATCTTTAGTTGCTTGTTCCCTTTTTGAACATCTAGATGATATGTCTCTTGGGTAGCCACATGCCAAACATGTTAGAGATTCTTATAGTGGGTTTCCTCCTATGCCTCATCCTTTCCCCTACCTAAAGCCATGACTAGAACTAGTCAAACATCCACTAGGATAGGATATCCCTCTTTGTCATAAGTAGCATATATATTTACATACGATTCCTCTTCGATTATTCTTCCATATAAAATGTATTTGAATATCACGAGTGGAAGTGTGACTATAGGTCCAATGGTTTGGGTATTCCTATTAGATTGATATCAACCCTAGGAGCTATGAATCATTGATTAGTAGGTGCAAGGAGAGCAAGAAAGGCTCCTCTTCCATAGTCAAACTATCTACTCATTGGGTAGTATGGCTATGGGTAGGGTTAAGGATATAGGAGCCTTCTTCGTAGTTAGCAATGCATAGCCTCATGGCCCATTCTCCCAACAGTTTGTACAAGTGTGTGGTCATAGGTCTCGATTCTGATGAAAGATGATTGTTGCCACATTGGATGCATTGGAATGCATCTTGAATCTTTATTAGCTGCAACTTAAGTCTTGCTAGTTTGTTCAAGATATCTACACTTTGGATGTCTTGGATGTATATGAGACATTGCTCACAATGGATTGTGGCTCTCTCACTATGGATGGTAAGGCTAATAGCAAACTATATAGGTTTAACATTTCTCTCCTTTAGCACGTTGTCCACATGGATTATTTCTTCAAAGCCCTATCCTTGGATGTGGATGTTTTGCTATAGCCATGTACTTCTAGATCAGTGGATTATGTAGCATTTGAAAGTGAACACATCTACATTATCAGATATAGTTCTAGTAGATGGTTGCAAAAGTAATGCATCATTCCAAGAGACTAGAGGGTTATCGAGAATTGATCAATAGTCCAAGGTTCCATTCGCAATCATTGTTGTCATTTTGGAGACCGAGATGGATGTATCGGCGATACTCAAGAGTTGAAGTTGTAATGGCTTTACATCGAGAATTTATTTTGTGTCGTCTGGTAATAATGAGACCATGCATTTGTTTCTATGTTTGTTCATAAGACATGGTTGGCATTTCGTTATCATCATGTTGACTCTATGTTGTTGGTATGCAAGGATGAGAATAGTGCTTGACGAAGCCATTCTTACGTGCATTTCTTCTGTAGATATATCACTCTTTTGCAAAAGGATAGCATAATGTTGCATTGTGACTATACCACAAGATACACACATTATTAGTGTTCCAATGATGCTTTCACATTCTATTGCCCAAGATTATTTGAATTTGTCTATGTCATATCGAGTTGTAGCAAAGGGTTTTAATGATGTTTTTCTACAAGCCATAGTTTTCATTTTTCTAGAAATCCTAAAGGATGCCCTCTGACTTTGTTTTTGTGTAGCATCCATTGATGCTGATGAGAATAATACATTTTTATCATTCAACTACACTACACTTGTTCGTGAAAACAACATGCTATACTTTGCAATTATATGTTTTTTATAAAATTAAAAAGCTAGTTAATTTATTTTACATGTAAAAATTATGTTTTTTTATTTTTATTTATTAGTAATTTAAATAAATAAATAAAATTAATAAGTATTGAAATGAATAAATATTAACAATACTTCAAAAAATAAATGAAATGAAAAAATATGCTATATACCATGTCAAAGAGTTGGCATGGGTCTTTTTGTATTTAAATAATTATAGGGAAAGGTGCCATTCCTTTATCCATTCAAAATATGGCGTTTGCCAAAAAAATATGGTTTTGTTTTTTTCAATATGTTTGAAATATTGTTACGCTTTCATTTTTTCTATGCGTTCAAAAGATCATTTTCTTTTCCTTTTGTTTCACTACTAATTAACTATTAGCTACTACAAATACTACTGATACTACATAAGGTTAACTAATTAACTAATAATACTACAACTACTAATAAGTCTAACTATACTAATACTCAATTAATAATTAACTATTAATTACTACAAATACTACTAATATTATAAAAATCTAACTAATTAACCAATAATACCACAACTATTTTAATAAGTTTAACTAATTAACCACTACTAATAAGCCTAACTACCAATACTACAACTAATAATTAACTATTAACTACTACAAATACTACATAAGTCTAACTAATTGATACAACTAATAAAATAATAAACTAATAAATATAATAAATATTTTACCTTTTAACTAATTGATTATCTTAGATGTAATAAATTAATAAACGTAAACTAATTGATGCAATGATACTAATCACAATTAATCATTGTACCATGCCAACATGATTGATGTGCCATGACAACATAACTAATCTATATCATGATTAATTAATTATTAATCAAGATGTATTAAGCGAAAGCGTGAGAAGGATGACATATTGAGCATAAGAATGAGAAGGGAACCAATGTACCTATGTCTCTTGCTAGCACGTCAATGTTTCGATTGTCGAGTCTCTCTCTTGCATCTCTTGCTTGCATGTTGATGTGTCAATCGTCGGGCCTCTCTCTCTCTCTCTCTCTCATTTATTTACTTTATTATCTTTTTAGTATTTCGTAAAAAAGCTAAAAGCTGAAAGCTTAGAAAAGTAGCAAAGAAACATTAAATATCATAGTTAAGATTGAGAAGGTCCCAAAAATTAGAAAATATGAGAAAAAAGATAAGTAAAAAAGCTGAAAACTAAAAAAAGTAGCAATGAAACATTAAACACTATAGTTAAATTGCAAAGGTCCCAAAAAAAAAAGAAAAAAGATAAGTAAAAAATGATGCGTAGTTGAACGTGTAGCAAGTCATCATCATCTTGCAAGTCATGATCATCATCATACAAGTCATATTCATCACATGCTGGTCAACCATATCGTATTCGAAGAAGCAAGTCTAAGCAGAAAAGCCCATTACCACATCAATCCTGGTAGTTTAACTATATCATATCTGAAGAAGAAGGTCCAAGCAGAAGAGCCCCATTGATCCTAGTAGTTTTTACCTCCATGATCAAATTGAAGAATAAGTCCTTGCCATCGCGAAGAGGATTTTGATCTATACTATTTGACTCATAGGTACCAATCAATATCGTCATCAACGTTTGAAGCTGCAGTAAACCTCCACATCCACCTTGTACACATAATTATTATTCTTGTCTTCTATCTATTTATCACTATTGCAAGTCATCACCATCCAATACATTTTCCAAAGAGTGCATTGAATCCTCATGCTCGTTTTGAAAAAGTCATATGTCGTGTCCACATTCCACCATCATTATTGTCCCTTGTCCAACTCCGTTCGACGCTCTTTACATATCCTCGTTGTTTTCCCAAGTAAATTTAAAGTGGAAAAAAAGTTAAATCAGATTAATTGATAAAAAGTATGCTATTTTCTTTTTAACAAAAAATTTAGAAAATTAGAAAAAATAAGACAAAAGATAAGTAAAAAAAAAACAATCAATAGCTGAACATGTAACAACATGACTAAACGCAAAGAAGATGAGGAGGCCTATTGGCCCTTTAAGTCGGCCATTTAATCAAAATAAGGCCTTATGGCCTATGGTCAAAATGAAGGGGGCATTCTTCATCCAAATTGCGGGGAGCTATTGGCACTTCATGCAAAGATGAGTCACGGCCTCCCTATTGGTACTTTTATCTGAATTGTCATGCCTCTGCATTGTCAAGGGCATGATTGTAATCATAATTGACTTATCACGGCCCATGCCTAAAAGCACATGTGTTAGGTGTTATGGGCTATGGTAGCAATCAATCCATTGCACGCATCTATTTTGTATTGTCATCCGAACTATCACACATCCAAATTACATGAGGCCTATTGTCACTCTTGTTTGAATTACAAAGTCAAGGATCCATCCATTTTTATCGAGCCATAGCAAGGCCTAATGCCCATAGTCATCCTTATTTGAATTTACTGAATTCGTATGGCATAGTCATCCTTGTCTGACTTTACTGAATTCATATGAAGTGCGAAGTCAAGGAGCCGTCTCATTTTATGCCTAGGTGTGTGGTTTGCTTTCTTTATTTCTCTCTCCATATTCTCTCTCTCTCTCCCCTTTCTTCTTCTTCTTCTTCTGCCACTTTCTTTTCCCCTCTTAGTCTCTCTTAAAGTATGTAAATTTTATATTTTTCCTATATATAATTCTCTCTCTCTCTCTCTCTCTCTCTCTCTCTCTCTCTTCGTCTCTTTTATTTCTCCTCTTTATCCTAATTTTCCTTTTTTTTTCTTCTCTCCCTCTCTCTTTAAAATAATATCATCTCTCTCTCTCTCTCTCTAAATATTTAAATTTGAAAAAGACTTCTTCTCTCAATTTTTCTCTTTCCTCTCTTTCCCTTTCTCTCTCTATATTTTCTCCCTCTTTCAAATTATATACTTTCTCTCTAGGTCTCTCTCTGAGTCAAAACTATATCAAAAAATATTTAATTAAAAAAAGACTATTCTCTTTTCTCTTTTCCCCCTCTCTCCGTCTTTTTTTCTTTCTTTTTCTTCTTCTTCTTTTAATCCTTTTCATTCTTCTTCTTTTTCTATCACCCTCTCAAAGTGTGTGAAGAACTATATCAACAAAACTTTAAAATTTTTTAAATAAAAATATTTAATTAAAATAAAATTTTAAATAAAAAAGTTTAATCTAACACACACACACACAAAACCTAGGCCCTACACATGAGAGAGAGGGGGGAGAGGAGAAGAAAAAGGTTTAATTAAGAAAAGACTATTCTCTTTCCACTTTCCCCCTCTCTCCATCTTTTTCTCTTTCTTCTTCTTCTCTCTCTCTCTCTCTCTCTATCTCTCTCTCCTTCTTCTTCGATCTCCCTTTGAAAGTGTGAAAAACTATGTCTGAAAAACTTTACATTAAAAAAAGTTCTTAAAAATATTTAAGTAAAAATTTTAAATTAAAAATTTTAATGTAATAGAGAGAGAGAGAGAAAAAAAAATTTGATTTAAAAAGAAGTTTGATTTAATTAAAGGAGAGAGAGAGAGAGAAAGAGAGAGGGAAGAGGGGAGGAATTTAATTAAAAAGGGGAGGGGGAAAAGAAAGAGAGAGATTATACATGAGAGAGAGGGGAGGGGATTTTAATTTTAGAGAGAGAGAGAGAGAGAGAGAGAGAGAGAGAGAGAGCCTACAATGAGTGAGAGAAAGGGGAGGGGGGAGGGACTTTTAATTAATAAGGGAAGGGTGAAGAGAAAAGGAGAGATTACACATGAGAGAGAGGGGAAGGGAGGGGGTTTCAATTGAAAAAGGGAGGTTTGGAAAAGGGGGTAGGTTCGGGAAGCCCTTTCTTGGAGATTTGAGGCTTTTCGAACCTACAACCAAAATATTATAGTAGTAAGATGTTTGTTGGAGTTAATTGGCATCCTTTTTCACCATTTTTGGCCATTGATTCCCTGACAATGCAATTTCCCCCCCCCTCCCCCCACTCGACGTCACCTTTTATCCCATTACTACCCCTACCTCTTCCACGTGGGGTTTGACCAGAGCCAGAAGCTTCTTAGAAGCGTTCAGCTTGACAGGATAGCCAATAAACTTATTTTTAGTGAAACTATACCTATCGCTTCATGAGTGTGGGTAGGCCTTACAACTTAATGATTTGTGTGATGTGCCCACTCTAAGATATCCTTAGCAACATGATTTAGTGGTCCATCGAGATGTTTTATTAAGCGATACTACTTAGTACTCTTTTGAATAATATGAGGTTTTCTGTCTAGACTCTCTCGAGATCACTTTGTAGTAGAGAGTCTCGGTCGTTTCCGCAAGAATCTACTTGAATTTTAGATTCTAAGTAAGCTAAGGTTACCTATCAGATTAACTAGCATTGGTCTTCAAGCATCTACTTATGCTAGATTGCTCAAACCAAAGCTAACTTATATCATACTTGGTTTAAAGAGAGTGAGAAACAAAGGAAGTATGGGTACATTGACCCCTCTACCCGTAGGGCAAAGTCTCACTCCATTTCCCTAAAATGATACAAAGTCATGGTGCTAACTAATTCTATGTGGTCAATGTTCCATATACTATAGTGTATCGAAATGTGGAGAAGCTCTCAACTTACTAAGACCACCCTACCTTAAAGTGGATTCGTTGAGAATATCGCCCTCTAGCTTCCCTCGCTTAGATAGCTTCAGTTATCTACTTACCTAACACATTTATGTTGTGCATGCCTTTTTAGTCATAGTATTCATTTATATAACTTAAATCACAATACACAAACAATGAAAATAATCCTTTACAATACAACTTCTTTATTTATCAGAGAATCTTATATAAATGTTCACCTTCCACCCATACAAAAAAATGACCCAATGACCTTTATTTTACCAAAATTTTGTATCTAACTAGTAAAGGGGCCATCATGAAGTTTATTATAACCATCCATACAAAAAATCCAAGGGCCTTTATTTTATCAAGATTTCGTCTCTAACTAGTAACGAGACCCTCAGGAAGTTTATCATGAGTCACCTAGGATTTTGGACAGTTCTTAGGAGTGTAAGGGCTTTATAAGCCAGAGCCCCCTCTGGCACCCTCACCTCCTCTTATCCAAGAATCCCCTACAAAGTGACTTCTCACGATGGGGACCAGTTTGAACTCTAGTAAAAACCAATCCCTCTTGGTGAAGGATTCCACAACTAACCTTTGGGGAGATCTCATGCACTTTCCTTTTATCCTATTCCAAATTTGGTATATTAAGATTTTGATTAGTTTAATCAAACCTCCTAAGTACATTAAGTAAACTTATATGCACTATTGAATGCACAAGAAATTCTTTTTAACAACATCTCTATATAAATAGTAAGGTAGTTAGAGTAGGATTTAACCTAGGAGCAATGCTTTCTAACTTGGTTTGTCCCCTTCTTGGATTTTAGATTTCCCCTTAACCCACAAATAGCTCTTTCTATTGGAGTCCTTCTTAAGTATATCATCAGTTTATCTAACTCCTTGTTGAAGGTTGGTCATCTTGCCTTAGTACTAACCTTGGCTATTCTACTAGAATTCTATGTGTTACGATAAGGATAAGGTTTATCTTAGCATGTGAAACTAATTGTCAACCTTGGAGTCATATCAAGTGAATTTGTTTAAAAATTACGTGAACTAATAAGAGAAGTATTTTGCTTAGGAATTTTTAAGCTTCTAATTTCTTGAGAGAGAATTATATTTAATTACTTGAACTTGGGCTTGTAGTTTACTTTGTTATTTGTGCAAAGCAAGTTGATTTGAATATCTTGATGCTTCGAATAGCTACACATGTAATTTAATAATTTTAATTTAACTAATAAAAAGTGTGATTTTTTTTCTATCAAAGAGGATACTTCTACTACTCAATGAATTTAATGACTTACTTTTAATTACCTTAATTTAATTTTTCACATGTTCTCATAATACATAAATGTTAAGAATTTTTTTAAATGTAATTACTTGATTCTTAATTCATATTAAAATTTATTGTGGATTTTCTAATAAAATTTTTTGAATAAAAAAGTGATTTATTTGATGCACTCTACTTACATGTAGCTAAAAGTAAGAGTTTATTCAATGCATTGTGATATCATGTAGTTTGTCCTACCTTTTAAATTTTATAATCTATTTTAATTGTTCCTATTGTATTCTAACACTCCTTTCTTGTTGAATCTTTAATTTTTGTATTATTAACTATAGATATCATAGGATATTGGAACATCTTTTGTTTATGTTCCTAATCCTTAAATGTTAAACTATGAAAGGAACCTAGGATTGTGTTGGGTAAGATGGCATATTGTCCATGCTTGTGGTTCCATTTGCAGTTCTTGCGCTTCCTACTCCAAAGTGTCACCTCTTCAGGGCCATTGCAAATAGAGAGTCATTGTATGCTAACTTGCTAAGCTTCATTGATCTTGAAGGGTATGATTGGGAGCTTTGAATCAAGATAGAGTTCTTGTAGAGATGAGGGAAACATTCCTGAAGGAAATAATCTCGGGTTGATAGTCACAATACTCTTCCTACTTCTCCTATGATTTTCCTTCCTTTATCCTTCCCTTCCTCCTCTCCCCTATCTCTTCTTATCTCTCATTCCTACTCTTGCAAAAAGCAAAACGCAAAAGGCACAAGCCCACAAAGCAAAAACTCAAAAGCCAACGTCAAGAAAAAGCAAAATGAGTGTCCCCTATATTTTTCTCAAGTCCCCCTTGTAAAATCCCATAGTTCCTATTCTCTATCGACCACTAGAGGCCTTTTTATATTCTTAAAGGTATTGAAGGATTTGAACCTTATTTTATTACTTCTACCTTCCCACGCAAATCCAAGCTTGTCTACAATTTCACAAAAATGACACACAACAATAATAAAAATTCCAATGCACGTGCAAATCGATAATCCATGTGGCATTTTCAAGTATAAGCTCCTATTCTATGGCTCGGCCTAGAGAGTATGTGCCTAATTGCTCAAATCCCTTAGTCCTAGTAGTAGGATTCAAATGTGGCTTTCACAAGCTATACATGTCAAACTTAATAGAACACCTATTAATGACTACCTCTCACCTAACCATATTGCAAGCTCTCCAAATGAATGTAGCAAACTCATTGATTTACCTTCTTATTGTAGTCTATCCATGAAAAGCTCATTGATGACTCCATGATCCTTGCAGCATGTCTCAAGCAATCTCCACCTCCCTTTCAAGTAAGCTCCAGGAGGAGGAGGAGGAGGAGGAGGAGGAGGAGGAGGAGGAGGAGGAGGAGGAGGAGGAGGAGGAGGAGGAGGAGGAGGAGGAGGAGGAGGAGGAGGAGGAGGAGCAGCGACAGCAACAAAGCAGCATCAACAGCAGTAGCAGCAGCAGCAGTAGCAAGAGCTTCTCCAACTGGTCCCTCACTCTGCCTCAAAAGTAATAAATGCCCTCTTTTAGCTCTCTCACACTATTAATACACTACAAAACCTGTAATGATGCTGAGGCAAAGTAGACTCTTGTAGGGATGTGCACTACAACTAAACATGTAGTCTTTTTCACTGACTACAATAACAATAAATGTACACACACACACACACACACACACTCTGTGAGTGTGTGTGTGTGTGTGTGTGTGTGAAGCAAGATGCAAGCATGAAGCAAGAAGAGAGCTCTCAATATTACACACCACAAGAATGAGCTTATCCATTAACTTTCCAATATTACAATTTGTTAGTTGACCTACACCATAGAAGGACTTGCCTAGAGAGGGAACAAGGTAGAGAGAAGAAGTAGATAACATAAATGCTAGTGAGCTAGTGAAGAATAGGACATGCAAAAGAAGAAGCAAAGGAAAGTAGAGGAATTGAGCTTGAATTTTTAAGACTTGGCTAAGAGGCAAACTAAAGAGTAACATAATCCATGCTACTAATAAGAAATCCAATAAGGGGTGAAAGAAGTTAGAGGGTAGAATGAAGAAAGTCAATAAGATTATAAAAGTGGCTAGAACAAAGAAAATTCAAAAATATTATGAAAGAGAAATATAATAAATATATGAGGAAACAATGTGCAAAAAAGTTGAGTCCATTTCACAATAGGTTGAAGAAATCCTAGTCAAAAGAGGGGAGACTAGTTCTATGAAAGAAAAAGAGAAAGCAACAAATGACCCACAACTAGTTGACTTAGTAACCCTCTAAGAACTAATAACAAAAATAGGGACATGCAAGCACAAATCACTAAGCTTACTAAGAAAAGACCCACATAAGAAGTCATCACCACAACTAGAACAAAAGGCCAATACCTGGCCAAATCCACCAAGAACATATAAGAGCATATGACACACAAGGTAATGTAGGTGGATTAAGAGCCTTGGAATGGTTATGCAAAGAAATTAGAAGAGACGAAGTGGATGCAATCAAACCTAACTAGGAACTTCAAGACTGGCTAGATGAAATTCAAGAAGCTTCTAAGGAGTTCATTATACAATTAGACCAGTAAGTTTACAAACTTTGGGCTCAACTCAAAGAGAATGACTCAATAGTTAAAGTTGGGGAGGAAGAAGTGTAAGAGTTATGAAAACAACTAGTAGATATCAATGGCCAACAGATAGACATCACACTCCATCTTGCATAAGAGACAACAAAGATAGCTCTTCACGAGAGAGAAAATACGAGCATTAGCAATTGAAAGATCAATGAAAGGTTGCATATCCAAGCTTACAAAAGATACTATAGCTACAAGCTTAGCATGAACTATTAGCATAGTGAAAATGAGACCTAAATACTTTATGAAGAAACCTTGATAAAATTGTCTACTGACTTATGTGTAGCCCTATACAATGAGAACTAGCATAGAGTCTCAATAGGAGTTTATAAATACATCATAGCTAAGATAGATAAGGAGAGTTCATTAGATTGCCTTGAGCCTCAACCTTAAGATTGGATTCCACACAGAAGCTTCTATCATTTTAGACCTTAGAAAGAGAAAATCACTTCTCTCCTCACTTATAAAGGATTACATCTCTTGTCTTTCTTAGTGAGAGAATTCCCTCTCTTATCTTATACAAGTAAACATTCCCAAGCATCCCTAGATGCACACATAAATACATATACACAATGCTAATGCACTTCCTCTTCTTAAAACTCAATCTATCTTCATTTATATGTAACTCCTTGGTTCTTGTGTACACTCTTACACTTGGCAAACACTTCTTTCCCCCTTCATAACTTGTACTGCATGTACCAGATATCCCCATCACAGTGCTCTGATCACCCCATTAAGTGATGCACTAGCAATACTGGTCTCTAAATGGTCTCATGGCCATGCTAGATCACCATCAACACTTAAAGAAAAGTATTATTAAATAGAGAATGCATAATAAGCAATCAATTTAGTGATATCCCTCTGGCTTCTAAACAGTTGATCTCAATTGTAGAGGGGATACATAGTTCTTAAGAAGATTTGGAAAGTCTTGTAGTTCTTTCTCAGTCATAAACTGAGCGTCCAATGGGGGATAATTCTTAAACTTAACCAGATACTTCCGTAATACCTTACCTGACCTTAGAGTATTGTCCTCATGGTGTAAAATTCTTTTAGGCACAAGGAACTCTTCTGTTTCTTCTATGTTAGGTAAATCTTCCTTGATTGGTTCCACTGGAGGTTCTCCAATATAGAGACATAGAAAACTTATATGGAAAGCATTATGAATGTTCCAATGACTTGGTAGATCCAAACAAAAAGTCACATCGTTTATCTTATCTGTGATCTTGAAAGGGCCGTAGTAGTGATTAGAAAGCTTAACCACTTTACCCTTTTGACCTTTCTGCTTCTTCAAGCAAGCCTTCTCAAACTTAAGAAGAACGTAATGTCCCAACTTGAGATCTAACTTATGACGATGCTTATCTGCTTCGCGTTTATGCTTCTCTTGTGTCCTTTGGATAGCAGCTTTTACTTGAGTGAAAGTTGTATCAATGTCTCTAACAAACTCATATGTTGCAAAGATCTTATCATTCTTAAGAAGAATGGGTGGTAAATGAGGCTTATCATAGATGATCTTAAAGGGTGCCTTACCAGTACTAGAGTGCACTATATTATTGTATGCAAACTCTACTAAAGGCAAATAGTTTTCCCATTCTCTTTGATTATCAGAGACATAGGATTTCAAAAGGTCCAAAATGGTAGAATTAGCACTTCCACTTTGCCCATTCGTTTGAGGATGATAAGAGGATGAAAACTTTAACTTTGTCCCGAGGTTCTTGAAGAGAGCTTGCCGAAAGAGGCTGGTCATGCAAGGATCTCAATCACTTACAATGGACTTAAGCATGCCATGATGCTTGAAAATATGAGCAATGAATAGCTTAGCCATATGATCGGCTTTGATTATCTTTTGCACAGGTATAAAGTGAGCTTGCTTACTGAATCTATCAATGATAATTCAGATTGCATCATTGCATGCTTGTGTGTGAGGAAGATCCATGATAAATTGAGTCCATGGCTATACTCTCCCAAGGCTCATTGGGAATAGGTAATGGCTTTAGTAGACTAGGTGGTTTATATCTATCATACTTTACTTTTTGGCATATCTTGCACTCGTGGACATATCTTTAAATGTTAGCTCTAAGAACGGGCCAAAAGAAATATCTTTCCAATGCTTGAGTAGTGGGTACTATGTCCAGCATATGGAGATGCATGTGCTTCATCTGTTGCATCTTTACCTTCTTCTTGCAAGGATCACCTTTACTTTAAGAAAATCAAAGAGACCTGCTCTGATACCACTGTTATAGAATCCGAGATACACACTCGACTTTCTTATATACTTAAAATGTATATGGAAAATATTATGTTGGCATAGAGAGAGAATAGATAAGAGAAAAGAAAGATGTAGAGAGAGAGGTAGAGAAATTGACAGCACACTAGGGATTGGAAGATGGGCCAGTCCCCCCCTTGTGGAGTTATATTATTGACAAGGAGCAAGCTCCTTCGTTACACATAAGCCATTTTTTACTTGTAGATCTTGGAAACAAGATCACGGTTCCTTGCACGGTATACAACCGGCTAACACTTGCACAACTTGGAAGTTGGGACCTTTTGATCCTTCTTGAGTCTCCTTCTCTCCTACACAATATGTGTAGGGCTCTCCTCTTGGCGCTTGATTTCAGCAGAGCTTCCATAGCACCTGCACCTTCTCTTCTCCTCTTAGAACTTGATTTTGACAGAGCTTCTGCAACACTTGCACCTTCTCTTCTCCTCTTAGAACTTGATTTCAGCAGGGCTTTCACAGCACTTGCACCTTCTCTTCTCCTTTTAGAAACATGCAAAGTGATGCTTCCTTTCCCTCTCCCTTACACCCAAGGCGAGCCTCCTCTTTTATAGGCTTTCAAAACCTTCTCTTCTTAGAGAGAGAGTTGAGTTTATCTTCATGCAAGATATGGTTGTTCCACTTCGCAGCACTAATTTCGAGATATCTCTTTGTGTGTTGTTTGGATGAAAAAACGTCCAACACAAAAGTTATAGATCTCGTTGTTTTCGATAGCCCTCGTGGCCCATTTTTAGAGATCGTTTTTCTATTGCGAGATATTTTAAAAATAGATTTTCCAAAAAACAACTTTTTAAATTGTACTCTTAACTTGTGGTCCATGCAACCACCTTGAGACATAGATAAGGAGAGTTCATTAGATTGCCTTGGGCCTCAACCTTAAGATCGAATTCCACAGAAAAGCTTGTGTCATTTTAGACCTTAGAAAGAGAAAATCACTTCTCTCCTCACTTCCAAAGGATCATGTCTCACATCTTTCTTAGTGAGAGAATTCCATCTCTCGTCTTTCTTAATGAAAGAAAAGACCTTAAACCTTGACTTGTAGGGGAGAGGATGACCCCAAATGAATGCAATGCTCACAAGTAAACATTCCCAAGCATCCCTGGATGGACACATAAATACATATACACAATGCTAATGCATTTCCTCTTCTTAGAACTCAATCCATCTTCATTTATGTGTAATTCCTTGGTTCTTATGTACACTCTTACACTTGGTAGACACTTCTTTTCTCATTCATAACTTGTACTGCATGTACCAGATATCCCCATCACAGTGCTCTGATCACCCCATTAAGTGATGCACTAGGAATACTGGTCTCTAAATGGTCTCATGGCCATGCTAGATCATCATCAACACTTAAAGAAAAGTGAGTTATTAATTTATTGACATAAATTTATTAAATAGAGAATGAGTAATAAGCAATCAATTTAGTGACAGTCATCCATGCCTTGACTTCTTAGGGGTGTCATTTAGTCCATAAAAAATTAAATAAGGATGGTTGGAGTGACAGAAAAAGTGAATGGAAGAAAAAGATTTTAGTATCACCTTATGAGAGCTTTGTAGGTTCTTGGGTACCAAGACTAGACATGAGGCCAATGCGTTGTTTTCCTCAAGTCACAATACACTCAACTCCCTCTTTATTACACGATCAAGTATAAATTACTAAATTAAAAATAATGTGGTAAAATGGAAAAATATATGATTGACTAGGCTATAAGAGTCCTTGCCTGGTAGGATTTCTTGGTCTAATTATCCTAGGTCAGGTAGGTAGGTCAGGCCACCACTTAGGATGACTCCTTTGATAGTTCTTTTTAGCCAGTCTGTGTTGGAGCAGTTGGTTAGCGACTTACTCCAAATCTTTGTCATAGACTATGTCAGAGAGAGAACTAGGGAGAGAGAAAGAGGAGAGAGAAAGACTGCAGAGGAGAGAGAAAGACTGCAGGAAGAGAGAGAAATAGAGTGACGAGGAGAGAGAAAGACTAGAATTGGAGAGAGAAAGACAGGAAAGATGAAGAAGCCATGGAAGCTTGGAGCAAGAAGGGAGAGAAAGATTGTAATTGTATTGATATGTCAAAAAGATGTGAAAAATTACAACTTCTCTCCTTATATACCAGTGTCAGTGTGACATGGCATATTATTAACATTCTAAGTATTCCCAGCTTCTTACAATCCATCCCTTCCCAAAAGTTTTTGTCCCCAAAAACAAAACTAGAAAGAGCTAAAGAAAAGATGGATAGAACAGAGTACTACTCTGTTTTACAGCTTAACAAATAGGGAATGAGTGAAGAATTTATCATTACAAGGGCTGAATTTGAAGTACGAAAAGTGGACCCTGCTATATACATGATTTGAAGAACCTTAGAAGCCATTGGAGCCATAGAATCTTCAACAAATAGTTCCAGAAGAAAGTAGACAGCTTGCTGGAATAACAGTCCTTGCTGGACCAAATCAGCCATAACTTTTGATAGAAGTGTCCAAATGAAGTGTACCACATATCAAAACGAAGCTCTTGAAGAGTACTTTAAGCTCATGTAGATAGCTCAATTCTGAAAATGAAGTACGACAAAAACTGTTCTAAAACAGCGTGCTGTCCTGAACCAGTCTGCACCAATACTAGCTCCATAAGCAATAGGCTTCAGCCACTAATGTATCCTTCAAGTATGGATACTCATCCAATATTGAATCAGGTCTCCAAGAAGCCTCTTCAGAGGGTAAACCTCTCCATTTAATCAAATATTCCACAATAGAACGTGATCGAAGCTTCTTTTCACGCTGACCTATAACAGCCTCTGGGATGTACTGAACAATACCATCTTCATCAATAGGTGGCAGCTCATCAACTAAATCCACTGGATCACCATAATAGGGCTTGAGCTGACTAACATGGAAGACGTTATGAATCTTTGTAGAAGAGGGAAGCTCTAGTCTGTAAGCCAAATCTCCAATCCGCTTAAGGATCCTGTAAGGGCCATAGAATCTGTGGGCAAGCTTATTACTGGATCCATCTTTCAATGTAGAATACTTGGATTTGGGCACCTTCAACAAAACCAGCTCTCCTTCCTGGAACTCTAAAGGCCTCCTCTTCTCATCAGCATACATCTTCATCTGATCTTGAGCCTTCCTTAGATTCACCTTGCATTGCTGAAGAAGGGTCTGCATTCTATCCAACTCTTCCTTCCCATGAGGGTTGATCTTTTCGTTAAAAATGACTGTGGGTAGGGGCACCTTGTAACCATACAAAGCCTCAAAGGGTGAAACTCCTATGCTCGCATGAGTGGAATTATTATAAGCAAACTCAGCCAGGTGTAACCAAGAATCCCATGAGGTTTGGACATCATAGCAAAAATGGCGAAGATAAGTCTCCAACCATTTATTAACTCTCTCTGTCTGTCCATCAGTTTGGGGATGATAAGCCGTAGATGGAGCCAACTTGGTACCCATAGATGTAAATACCGCTTGCCAAAAGTTACTCATAAACTTTGAGTCCCTATCATGGACAATCACCTGCGGTAATCCATGCAATCTGAAAATATGCTCCATAAACTGGTTGGCCACCTGAGAAGCAGTAAACTGAATTTTTGTTGGGATAAAATGAGCTGCTTTGGTGAGTCTGTCAACCACCACATAAATGCTATTCCACCCCTTCTTGGTAGTAGGTAAGCCAGTGATAAAGTCCATAGTAATATGAGTCCATTTACCCGTAGGAATAGGCAATGGCTGCAATAAACCTCCTGGCTTATGGGTGCTATCCTTATTTTGTTGACAAGGCATACACTTCATAACGAAGTCCTTGACATCTTTCCACAGTCCTTTCCAATAAAAGCTCTTGCTGATCCTGTCATAAGTCTTGAAAACTCCCAAGTGTCCAGCTAAAGGTGAAGAATGCATCTCCTCCATAATTTTTCGCTTGAAGGAAGAAGTAGAAGGAATAACAATCTTGCCCTTCCACCAAATAAGACCATTTTTAAGCTGGTAGTGCGAGTTTTCTTCCATGAGACCTTGCTGTAATTTCTGAAAGATTTGGCTGAATTCCTCATCTAAGAGATATGCCTCTTGTAGCTCTTCAATCCAATCACTATGTAATTCCGTCATGGCTGATACTTTGCAGGCCCACATACGAGAGAGAGAATCAGCCACTATGTTATCTTTGCCCCTTGTATGAGTGATGTCAAAGTCATAATTTTGTAATGTTGCTACCCATCGTCGTTGCTTTGGAGTAAGATTTGACTGAGTAAGGAAATACTTGAGTACGCGATGATCACTATGCACTCTGAATCGGCTGCCATATAAGTAATGGTGCCATTTCTTGATTGCATGCAGAATAGCCAACATTTCCTGATCATAAACATTCATGGCCATCTCCTTATCAGTAAGCTTACGGCTTTCAAATGCAATTACTCCATGCTCCTGAAGCAAAACAGCCCCAATGCCACGGCCACTAGCATCACATTGTATAGTAAACTCTTTAGAGAAATCCGGGCATACAAGAATAGGAGCGGAGGTAAGTAATTCCTTTAACTGGTTGAAGCTGCTATCTGCAAGAGAATCCCAAAAGAAAGCCTCTTTCTTCAACCTGTCAGTTAAAGGGGCTGCAATTGCCGCATAATGCTTTATAAATCTGCGATAGAATGAAGATAGACCAAGAAATCCTCTAAGAGAGGTAGTAGTAGTAGGCGTTGGCCAATCTTTTATGCATTGCACCTTCTTGGGATCAGCCTGTATTCCTTTTTCACTGACTATATGTCCCAAGTATTCCACTTCAGTCTGCATGAAAGAACACTTCTTCTCCTTAGCAAAAAGCCTATGATGTCTCAACACATCAAAAACCTTCCTCATATGCGACAAATGATCCTGAAAAGTCTTGCTGTAGATCAAAATGTCATCGAAGAATACCAAGACAAACTGAAAGAGGAAAGGTTGTAGAATCTTATTCATCAGGCTTTGAAAGGTAGCTGGAGCGTTTGTAAGGCCGAATGGCATCACCAAGAAATGGTAAAGCCCACGATCAGTCCTAAAAGCAGTCTTGACCTCATCACCCTCTCTCATGCGAATCTGATGATACCCTGATCTCAAATCAATCTTCGTGAAGAATCGAGCCCCCTTAAGCTCATCAAGCAAATCATCTATCCTGGGTATAGGATACCTGTTCTTCACTGTTATCTTGTTAAGATCCCTGTAGTCAATGCACATTCTGAAAGATCCATCTTTCTTTTTGACTAACAGGACTGGGGATGCATACGGTGAAGAACTTGGTTCAATGAATCCCATTTCAAGAAGCTCTTTGATTTGCTTGGCTACTTCCTCTCGTTCGCATTTTGATAGTCTGTAAGGTGGCTTATTGATCGTCTTTGAGTTGGGTTCCAAATCAATGGGGTGATCCACCGCTCTCTTAGGAGGCAATGAAGTAGGTACTTCAAATAGATCTCTGTACTCCTCAAGAAGAGCTGTCAAGGCTGGATGGTTTGCTGAATTTTTGGGCTGATCCTGTGTTTCTTTGTTCAAATGCAATACAAATATCTGTGAGCGCTTCTTGTACTCTTTCTTGAGTTGTTGAATGGTGATAAGCTGAAAATCAGATTTACTAGGGATCCCCCGTAAACGGATGAGCTGTCCATTGGAGAAAAACTCCATATATAACTGTGAGAAATCCATAGTAATCCTGCCTAAGGTCATCAACCAGTCACAACCAAGTACAATATCTATGGGCCCCATTTCCAAAGTGATCAGGTTTACTTTGACTTCAAAATTTTCAGCCATCTGCAAAGAAACCTGTGGACAAATCTGTGTGCTGATTTCCTCTTCACCATTAGCCACTTGTACTCTAATGGGCTGCTGTAAGTCGGTGGGAACACAATTCAACTTGTACAAAATGGATTTATTGACAAAACTGTGGGTACTGCCACTATCTATCAGGATGAACACTGGCTTTCCACATATGCTTCCCTTCATACGAAGTGTATTAGGGTTCTTAGATCCCGTCCAAGCATCCATAGAGATAGAACAATTAGTGGCAGCAGGCAACTCATTACAAAATCCACCAGGATCAAATGGGATATCACCGCCTGGATCAAAAGGAAAAGAGTCAGATGGATCATAGAAGTACTCATGTCCACCATCATCCTCGAAATCTTCATTTTCAGCATTGATTGGGACTGTATTAACTTCATCTATGTCATTTTCAAGGTCCTCAAGAACTAGCATACTCTGAATTTTTGGCTTGGCATTTTTGTATACACACTTTGAAGCATGGTCAGGAGTATACTTTTCTCCACACTTGAAGCATAAGCCTTTGTCCTTTCTTTCCTTGTAAAGATCCATGGGAATATTTCTAGAATTTGTATTGGCTGAAGTAGACTTAGGCTTATTGTCACCTTGCTTAAATTCAACCTTTGGACTGTTTGCTGTCCTGAAATTGCCTTGAAGCCTAGAAGCATTAAATGGGGGATAAGTTGGTATCCGTAAGCTCCCACTAGGCATATGGTTGCTGCCATAATTGTTACCAACTTGCCCTTGCTTTAAAACAGTCCTTGGCTGTCCATAACTTGGCTGAAATGAAGATTCTTTCCTATACTTCCTTCCAAAGCGCTCTGCAAGCTCAATAGCCTTGAAAAGTGAAGTAGGATTTTGCGCCATAACATCAGCTGACAAGGATGGTTCCAAACCATACATGAACTTGTGTAACTTGGCCTCATCACTGATGTTTTCCACATACATGGTCAAGTTAAGGAATTGGTTTGTATAATCTCTTACACTTAGGCTCCTTTGTTCCAAGTTGTACCATCTTCGTTCTAACTTCTCTTTCTCAAGAGGTGAAACAAAGACTTCAGCCATAAGTGCCTTGAAAGCTTCCCAATTCTCAATAAGTACATTCTCTTTCTTGATATACCTCCACCAAGTGTGAGCAAATCCTTCTAAGTGGAGGGAGGCAAAATGTATCTTCATGTCATCAGTTTTAGGAAATATGTCAAAATAAGACTCCATCTTAGAAGTCCATTCCTCTAATTCTGATGGTGAAGATGACTGGCCATTGAATTTGGATAAAACAATTTTATCCTTGAACTCTCTATCATGGAAAGGTTGCTGTCCCAAAACTGGCTGATCGGAATTTCTAAGTACAGAACCCCCAAAATGAGATTGAAATCTTCCAACAGGTGGCTGAGAATTACCCTGTAATCTTCCTGTTGGTAAAGCACTCCTAGGATGCTGAGTATGCAGTCCAAAAGCTTGAGTATTAGCGCCGTTCAAACTGCCCAAATAATCATCATGCCTTTGTGAAGCTTCTCCTACTTCATACTGACTATTGGGAATACCTCTTCTTCCAATGATTCCATCTCCATAACCATTTTGGTTGGATGGCTGAAGTGGGACTGAAGGGTCATTGTTTGAACAAGCCTTCTCATTAGCTTCTTTTGATCCTATTTGTGATGGCATCAATTGAGAAAATTTTGCCATAAGCTGAGCATTGGATTCTACTAATTTATCAATGGAAGCCTTGGTTTGGGTAGTTGATTCCATCAACTTATCAAGCGTAGACTTCGTTTGTCCATGAGATAAAACCATTTGTTCCATTGTAGACTTTGTTTGACCAAATGATAAAATCATATGCTCCATTACTGACAAAATAGCTTCATGACGTTCCTTATGTCTTAGTTCATGGGCACACAAAGCGTCATTGAGAATACTAATCTCTCCTTGTTGAGGCTCTTCAGGGTTCTCTTGAAGTGTGCTTTCCATCATAGAATCCCTGATTTGCTGTGCATAATCCTCCTGGACCTTATTTTTGCCTTTATGCCCTGCCATACTAGTGCAGTCCTGCAGTACCCCCTGTCAGTAAAACGGCTATAACTTTGGCTAGAAAACTCCGATTGCAAAACTTTTTTGTGCGAATCGAAGCTTACAATGCCCTCTTCGAGATGAGCTATAGCACGCTATAACAGGTTTAGGACAGAAAATTCTGTAACTGACTTTCAGAGTCTGAACTGTCCAGTCCTGCACCCTGTTTAGACCTGTAAGTGCCCTGTTTTGACCCTGTAATGCAAGAAAGTAACCTCCAAAGGCTACCAAACCCTGCAAAGGGGTATATAGGACCTGTGGGTACCCTGTAGTACCTGCACCTGTACTTCAGTATCAAAGGGTGTACCTGTATCCACCTGTAAATACCCTGTGGGTAACCTGAAAATGCCCTGTTTTACCCTGTTTTACTCCAATAGGTACTTGAGTCGTTGGAAAGTCTTCAATCTTCAATTCTCCACTCGCTGTACCTGTGTGAGGGATAAAACGGCAGGACGGGCTCCCTACACGGGCTCCGAATCACCGGGAGGTGGGCAAAGTTCCCCCCGGGTCGGTTGGTTGTACCCCTTCGGGATCTTCGATAGTGAGGGAGGGTCACCTCTCTTTTGTCCCACTATCTCCCCCGGCATCCACCTTTTTCCTCGGTGGGAATATCAACATGGCAGAGGCTAGTGTACTAAGCAATCAGCATGATATGCATTTGGAAAATATTCATTCAGCCTTTCATGAGATGCAATTGATTGAGATAAAAGAACTTGAGATGGGAGAAGGGTTTACCTATGCAATTCAGTGACTCACTGATTGCTAGTACTTACCCTTTTACAATATTTCAGCTTGGATAAGAGAGAATTTCAACAAAACAGATCAAGGTTATGCATCAAGCTGATCAAATGTTACCTAAGATGAGTAATGGTTTTGAATCAAAAGGAATTCAATGAAATAGGCTGAAATTGAAGAAAATTAATACTATTCTCTGATCTATTGATCAATTCAGTGAATTAATTGATCAATAACCTCTCATCAACAAGTGGAAAAGCCATTAGCAATAGGATTATTGAGAGATTTCAGAGATTAGCAAAAGAAAATACCTCCATTAAGCTTGAAAATGATGATGGATATCAGCTTTAACCCGATTGATGCAAGAGTCCTTAATAATCCACCATGAATCCAACATAAAGCTTGAAATCTCCATGAAATCAGTCCATACATGCTTCAATATGATGAAATCCTTGAAAGATCAATACTCCAGCCTTGCTTGAACACTTGAACTTCAAAGATTCAAGCTCTCTGATGAAAAGCCCCAAAATATTCCTTCCATTTGAGCTTCATTGACATGCACGGGCTGAAATCTCTTCAATGTCTTCAATCTTGAAGTCTATCCAGCTTGTATTCAGCTTTAGAGAAGCCTTGAAGGTCGGGAAAGTCCAAAATCATGAGAAATTTGAGCTTCCATGTCTGTGGCTATGGCTGCCCTGCTGTGTATTAGGGTTTGAACAGAGGAATGGCTGATCAGAATACTTCAGAGGTTAAAGATTGTTGCCAATCAGTGCTTGATGAAGCCTTCAAGAGCTGTGATTAATGGCTGAGGTAGTGGAGCAAGCTGAGCAGGGAGCAGGAGCAGGAAAATCAGCGCATTTTTCGGCGCATTTTTCGGGCTGCTTCCTGGCTAATCTTCTTCAGCAATGGTCAAGCCTGGTACTCCTCTTGAAGCTTATGACACAAGGAATCTTTACCCCATGGTTTGGCAGTGAGATATTCAGCACAGAGAGAGAGATTTGTGAAGATTATTGACATCCACCATGGAAGCTTCAGCCAAAAGCTTGAAAGAGAGAGAGAGAAGCTCTCTTTTGAAAAGTAACTGGAGTTTAGTCTGTAACTAAGCCCGGTTAACCATTCTTTACCCTAGTTACCTCCATTTTTGCATAAAATTTGATGGCGTCCAGCCATTTAAGCCTTTACCCGCCATATCTGACCTTGGATAACTCCAGATGTAGTCATTGCTAACAGTAGTTGTCCTGCAGCACTCCACTAATCACTGTCTTGTACCATTTTTGTCTGAAATTGGTTTGAAATAGGAAAATGAGAGTGAAAATGGAAGAAAATAATGGATCAAAGACTGAAGCTCTGATACCACTTGTCAGAGAGAGAACTAGGGAGAGAGAAAGAGGAGAGAGAAAGACTGCAGAGGAGAGAGAAAGACTGCAGGAAGAGAGAGAAATAGAGTGACGAGGAGAGAGAAAGACTAGAATTGGAGAGAGAAAGACAGGAAAGATGAAGAAGCCATGGAAGCTTGGAGCAAGAAGGGAGAGAAAGATTGTAATTGTATTGATATGTCAAAAAGATGTGAAAAATTACAACTTCTCTCCTTATATACCAGTGTCAGTGTGACATGGCATATTATTAACATTCTAAGTATTCCCAGCTTCTTACAGACTATGCTTATCCTCTCCCTCATGGACTTCATGCTTGATTTTGTCACGGATAGGATGAGAGCTATATTGTGCCATATTATGTATTTTATTTCTAGCAGCTAGATTCTCTTTATGGTTTATGTTTGTGTGAATCAATTTGTGGGTTCGATGGCCTGAGTCACCCTATCCTATGGTTGCCAATGAGAGTTGAATTTTAAAGCTAATTTTAAAGTATGAAGGTGACCCGAGATCCATAAAAGAGATGTTTTTGGTGAAAAAGGTATCAATTACAAATCAAAGAGCTAGATCTTTTCTAGATGTACTTCGACACTAGGAATCAAATGCAAGTGCCCATTTGTCAATTGGAGTCAATTTGACCCCCATTTAGTTGCCATAAGGTTTGGCATTATAAAGCAGCTACCTGATTCAGAAGCCAAAAAGCAAATGATGGAGGCTAGGGTAATAGATTTTGATGCTAGCATCTAATCAAATTGCGAATCCAAGGTTGTTTGCCCCTTCGCTTGGCCCAAAAGTACTTGCGACATAGTGTGAATATGAAGGGTTGAACCTGTTTTTTTGAGATTTAATGGTTAATGTTGATTATAAGAAGTGACTAATCGAGAAACTCAATGAAGGGGGAAAAATGGTGACACCTCAAATCATGAAAAAATGGGATTTGTTGGCTCTTTTCATTATGCTTCATGCTCTTAGCCATGGATTTCTTGATTTATTTGCTAGCAATTGCTCTAGATTGCACAAGATTCGATGCATTGAATGAAAATATAGAAATGGATTCTTTCTCTCTCGCCATAAATGTGGCTCATATGGGCTAAGAGGATGAGGGGAAATGGGTGATAAAATGTGAGAAATTGATCAAATATTAAAGAGGCATCAACGGCTGTAAACGAGGGTTAGTGGCTTCTCGTTTTTGAAATACCACACATGTGTATGCAGATTATAGCATAGACGCTTTTTCTTTAATTTTTATGATGAATCCTTTATTTTTATGATAAAAATTAATTAAAAATAATTAAATATGATTAAATATATCTAAAATTATAGAATAATCAATCATTTTTACCAATTCACATAATAGAAATCAAAATCGTAAAATGTACAATGTGGAATTTAATAGAAAAATGATAATTTTATGGATTTATATGATTCAAATGATATTCCTATGGAGTTGTATTGAATATAATGTTGAATCACAATCCACATAAGCTTTGTAAATTTAGAAATTAGAAAAAGTGGTAATTTTTACTAAAATAAATGATAAAATTTATTTAAAATATATTTTTTGATGAAAAATTTTAGTTTAAGAGAGAAAAATTACTATAAATTAAGAAAAGACTTGTGAGTTTATAATGGCTATTATAGAGCATGATGTTGTCCTCAGATTACATCCATTTATGTGTTAAATTGGTCATTCAAGGTGTATTTTTATGGAAAACATTTGGTAAAACATTAAAAACAACTACATAGTAAATGAACAAAAAAAAAAAACTAGAATGTCAAGAATTTTACATAGAAATATAAGTACTTATGTGTTGAAATGAAGCATATATGGTTCATTTAATATTTCTAAAGAGACAATAGCATAAATCAATTCGGTGTTGTTTCTAAGCAACGAAGTAATATGTTAGAAACAAAATCATTGAAATGATGTTTTCCACATGACACGCTGATTGATTTGGAATTAATTTTTTTGGGCACTATATGGCATTACACATTGCATTTGCATTCTTATAAATGGTATCACAAAAAAGGGAGTCTCCTAGATGCATTGCAATTGGTTGCGTAAACTGTTGATGACCGACAATAAGAGTGTGAGAATCTCTAAGTTGTAGAATAGTACAATTTTATTTGGGGACTCTTATGTGAGGAAACAAAATTATATCCTAGAACATTTATATCAAAATAGTGGACAATGTTATGATTGTGTTTTATGTTTAGATTATGCATCTTGGGGCCAATCCCCAGGGTGTAGGAGAGCCGTAGGAACCACAACACTCTACTGGGGAGGAGCTCTTTGTGTATGTGATACGAGGTATTGATCACCTGTATGTTTAGATACTCCCTCTCTTAAATTTGGGATGGGAAACTTTATTGGACTATAGATCGATACAAATACATGATTTAGCTAGATTAGTATATAGTC